>NC_057804.1:6930108-7024836 GCF_018294505.1 Triticum aestivum
GCCTGATACGTCTCCAACGTATCTATAATTTTTTATTTTCCATGCTATTATATTGCCTGTTTTGGATGTTTATGGGCTTTACTAAATACTTTTATATCATTTTCGGGACTAACCTATTAACCTAGAGCCCAATGCCAGTTTTTGTTTTTCCCTTGTTTTTGAGTTTCGCAGAAAAGGAATACCAAACGGAGTCTAATTGACGTGCCAATTTTTGACGAATTTTTGTGGACCAAAAGAAGCCCCGGGAGTGCAAGAGTTGGGCGAGAAGAGTCCCGGGCTGCCCATGAGGGTGGAGGGCGCCCCCTCCCCTAGGGCACACCCCCCTGCCTCGTGGACAGTCCGAAGACCCCCCTGACTGAAACCTACGCCAAAAATTCCTATAAATACTAAAACTTCCGAGGAACACAATAGATCGAGAGTTCCGCCACCGCAAGCCTCTGTAGCCACCAAAAACCAATCGGGACCCTATTTCGGCACCCCGTCGGAGGGGTGATCCCTCACCGGTGGCCATCTTCATCATCCCGACGCTCTCCATGACGAGGAGGGAGTAGTTCACCCTCGGGGCTGAGGGTATGTACCAGTAGCTATGTGTTTGATCTCTCTCTCCCGTATTCTTGGTTTGGCACGATCTTCATGTATCGCAAGCTTTGCTATTATAGTTGGATCTTATGATGTTTCTCCCCCTCTACTCTCTTGTAATGGATTGAGTTTTCCCTTTGAAGTTATCTTATCGGATTGAGTCTTTAAGGATTTGAGAACACTTGATGTATGTCTTGCTGTGCTTATCTGTGGTGACAATGGGATATTCACGTGATCAACTTGATGTATGTTTTGGTGATCAACTTGCGGTTCCATGACCTTGGGAATCTATGCATGGGGGTTGGCACACGTTTTCATCTTGACTCTTCGGTAGAAACTTTGGGGCACTCTTTGAAGTACTTTGTGTTGGTTGAATAGATGAATCTGAGATTGTGTGATGCATATCGTATAATCATGCCCACGGATACTTGAGGTGACAATGGAGTATCTAGGTGACATTAGGGTTTTAGTATGAACTCTATGATAGATCGAACAGAAGGAATAGCTCCATGTTATTTTACTATGGACTCTTGAATAGATAGATCAAAAAGGATAACTTTGAGGTGGTTTCGTACCCTACCATAGTCTCTTCGTTTGTTCTCCGCTATTAGTGACTTTGGAGTGACTCTTTGTTGCATTGTTAAGAGAACTTGCACTAGTGAAAGTATGAACCTTAGGCCTTGTTTCCTACCATTGCAATACCGTTTACGCTCACTTTTGTTACTTGCTACCTTGCTGTTTTTATAATTTTAGATTACAAAAACCTGTATCTACCATCCATATTGCACTTGTATCACCATCTCTTCGCCGAACTAGTGCAGCTATACAATTTACCATTGTATTGGGTGTGTTGGGGACACAAGAGACTCTTTGTTATTTGGTTGCAGGGTTGCTTGAGAGAGACCATTTTCATCCTACGCCTCCCACGGATTGATAAACCTTAGCTCATCCACTTGAGGGAAATTTGTTGCTGTCCTACAAACCTCTGCACTTGGAGGCCCAGCAACGTAGAAGAAGGTTGTGTAGTAGACATCAGCGCCTAGGGCAGGCGCCCAAGGCGGCAGCTGGCTCAATTGGGGTGCACCCTAGGGCAACTCCATTGTACCTTAATAACCTTGCATTGCTTCGATACAGTACTAGAGTGGCCATCACATTTTGTTCCCGTGTTCTGATTTAGCTTGTACCTTGATAACTGTGAAGTAATTTTTAAGCCATCTATATAGACTAAATTTGTAGTTCTCATGCAAGTTGTCATCTTGTATACATATATACTAGTTCATTTCATTATTGTTTCCTGTTATAAATAATAGTACTATAATGGTCAAGTTGGCAACAAGTATTGTTACTATACAGATTTAAGAATCTTGGACAAGTATTTCTTTTTTATCTTTGCTGTAATTCTCTTTTTTGTACTATCTATTCACATCTACGAGTATCTAATATTCTTGTAAATATGCTAGGTAGCGAGCTACTTGGTGTTGCCTATCACAATCAACCACGACATGATAGTTGCCAAGAGGGCCGAGGACAAGAACATGAATAAGTCTCAATAGTTTATATGTTTTGTTGATGTAAAATGGATTGTACCAGTTTCTAACCTTGATGTGTGATATATTTTGTTAATCTATGTTGTAAGTTACCACAAAGAGGATTTCATAAACTGCTACGCTGATACATACAGATGATCGTATACTGGATGAACTGTGTACTGTTTGACACTTTGCAAATACTTCCTCTTGGGACAAAACTGGAATTAGGATTTGTGTGTTGCATTACGCTAAAAACATACTGGGTCAAAATTAGGCCGAAATAAATGGGCTAATGGGCTCGTTTGAATTTATAATGTACCTAAATCCATGACGAATTTTATGACAAAGAATAGTATCCATGTAGGCAGCAATGTGGCAATCGAAAATCATGTGTGGCATTAGTCCATGACGGTATGCTCTGTCACAATGGTTTGGGCCTGGGCGGGCCTAGGGCAGATCCATGACGGCCAGGAACCGTCAAGGAAGGTACGATGTCAAATTATGACATGATATACATGACGGATTTCATATCTGTCATGTATGGACACCCATGTAGTTTTTCACTTATGCGTGATGGATTGGATCCATCATGTATTAACATATTTCTTATAGTGTGAATTGGTGACCGAATGTTTTTCGGAGTCCCGGATGAGATCACAGACATGACAAGGAGCTCCAGAGTGGTCCGGAGATAAAGATTCATATATAAGATGATACTATTTGGTCTCCAGAAAGGTTACAAAATGCACCGAAGTTTTATCGAAGTGCCGGAAGGGGTTCCGGGAGGCCACCGGTACTTGGTGGGCCTCATGGGCCAAAATAGGGAGGCGCACCAGCCCACTAAGGGGTTGGGCGCGCTCCACCTCCCCTGCCCACGTGTGAGGAATGAAAGAGGGGGGCGCCAAGGCAGGGACCCCCCCCCCTCCTGCCATCTCCTCCACCTCCCTAGGAAGGAAAAGGGGGGCCTAGGGCAGGCGCCCAAGGTGGGGCCCAGCCCCCCTTGGGGCGTGCCCTAGGGCAGCCTCTCCTCCCCCCACCTATATATATGCGAGGACGGAGAGGGGTGTCAGTGTCAAATCCAGCGGATCTCGGGTAGGGGGTCCTGAACTGTGCGTCTAAGGCTAATGGTAACAGGAGACTGGGGACACGCTGTTTTACCCAGGTTCGAGCCCTCTCGATGGAGGTAATACCCTACTTCCTGCTTGATTGATCTTGATAATATGAGTATTACAAGAGTTGATCTACCACGAGATCAGAGAGGCTAAACCCTAGAAGCTAGCCTATGGTATGATAGTTGATGATGATCGTGAGTCCTACGGACTAAACCCTCCGGTTTATATAGACACCGGAGGGGGCTAGGGTTACACAGAGTCGGTTTACAAAGAAGGAGATCTATATCCGAATCGCCAAGCTTGCCTTCCACGCCAAGGAGAGTCCCATCCGTACACGGGACGAAGTCTTCTGTCTTGTATCTTCATAGTCCAACAGTCCGGCCAAAGTATATAGTCCGGCTGTCCGGATACCCCCTTATCCAGGACTTCCTCAGTAGCCCCTGAACCAGGCTACAATGACGATGAGTCCGGCGCGTAGATTGTCTTCGGCTTTGCGAGGCGGGTTCCATCTTCGAATACTCCAAGATAAATTCCAAACACAAGGACCGTGTCCGACTCTGTAAGATAACATTCCATATACCATCGTAGAGAGAATAGTAATAATCCACGAATCCAATCTGCTGACAATTCTTCGAAGAGTGACATCACGCCGCGGTCCGGTTTTTATTCGAACCGTTCCTACAACTTGCTACCGCGCACACCACGGGGCGGTTTCCTTGGCACGTCCTGTCAGAGCAGAGATCGTGTTCCCCTTATTACGGGATTCTCATCAATACAGGTATGGGTAATCCAACCGTGCCTATTGGCATGACCCCGTATTTTTAGGCAAGTCTCGAACGACCATGTTCGGGGACGCTTGATATTATTCCCCCTTTATAAAGGATCCGAGGCCTATCCCTCTGTATCCGCGCTCGCACATCTCGCGCCCTGAGTTCCAACACCGAAAGCCCGAGCTTAAGCACTCCGGATCTTCAATCATGTCCGGATCTGACCATCAAGGTCGATGGATGGCCTCCTCTGTCACAGAGGAGGATATTGCGAAGCTCAGGGAGGCTGGGTATTTGACCGCCGGTGTCAAGCACCGGCTTCCTACTCCCGAACAGGTTATCCCCACTCCCGAGACCAACGAGAGCGTCGTGTTTGTCTCCCACTTCCTCCGGGGCTTAGGTCTCACTCTTGATCCCTTCGTGAGGGGGCTCATGCACTACTACGGGCTAGATTTCCACGATCTAGCTCCGGATTCCATCCTCCACATCTCGTCATTTATCGTTGTGTGTGAAGCCTTCCTTCACATTGCCCCCCACTTCGGCTTGTGGCTCAAGCATTTCGATGTGAAGTTGAAGATAATTGAGGAGCGACACGCAGATTGCGGAGGTGTCATAATAAGCAGGAACGCTGATGCCCCGTGGCCCAAGGCTCCTTCCCGGAAGTATCCGGTTTATGGCAACGGAGGTGGTTCTATGTCATAGCTCCCCGAGGCTCAAAGTGGGCGGCCGCGCCTGCCTTCCGCTCGGGCCCTCCACCTCCACTGGCATCGTGGGCCAACGTGGGACTAGACTGGGGGCCTGCGAACGATGTACCAATGCTTCAAAGCCGCATTCGGGAGCTCCTCGAGAGGGACATTAGTCTCGTCAAAATAACCAAGTAATGCTAGTCCGGCGGATCCTGCCGTGCAAACGCCGGCCCCTCCGGATGTGGTAATTCAGTCCAGAAGGTCCGTGGACCATTAAACACTTCTTCGGCATGACGCTCGAAGGGATGTACAAGTTTTTCTTTGGACCACGAATAAAGTGTCCGTACACCACCGAGGATGCGGGCCTGAGCTGCAATCGCCTCGATACCCAAGTAAGTAACCCCATAACCGAACACCTCGCTTATATTTGTCATAGCATTGCTCTAAACACTTTCCGCAACAAGGATTGGCTTAGAAAGGCAGAGAGGATCGGGTGTCCGGCCCCTCTTCCCGAAGGTCCGCTTGGCCCGGCAATGGCCAGGATTCTTGAACGGACACTCAGTCGGGTGCCACCAGAGAAGGCTGAAGGGGAGAGCGGGGAGGCCAAGAGTGGGCCTCACACACTGCGCATCTAGATCGGGGGGATCAACGCCTCCACAGAGGAGGAGAATCCAGGAGGCGACTCTGAGGTTTCCTCCCCCCGCGGGAAGAAAAGGGCCGCCTCCGAAGATTTGGAGATGGGGGCGCCTAAACAAGGGAAAAGAACCTCATCAAAGGACCCTGCCTCGAAGGGCGTCCTCGCCGTACATCGCCCGCCCGCGGGCCAGCCCTCCACCGAGCTGTAAGTTTAATTAAGCAAGGATCTTGTTGCTTCTTCTTCCGAGAGTAATGACCAGGACCTGCTTTTGTAGCCCGGCCAGCAGTTCGTCTCAACAGGGTTCGTCCTCGGGGGATCTTCTTCTGGAGATGATGGAGAGTGAAACCCCACCAACCTCTCTACCCTGTGGGGCGGGCGAACCTAAGGTATCGTCACGGAGGAGTCCAGATCCAATGGGGCCAGAAGCTAACACTTCGGCTGCCCCGAGCCCAGCGCGTTCGGCTCCCATGGCGGACAACAAAAAGGATCCGGGAGAGTCCAGAGTCCGGCCGAACACGCTGACGGGACTCCTGGAGTCAGCTGATCTCTTGGAGGGTCATCATACTCTAATGGGTACGGTGGCGGAGAAAATCTCCTCCGCCACAAGCGGTTTAAACGGAGCTTTTAGGAGCCTGCTCAAAGGCTTTGAGGTAAGCCATAATTTTTAGTTGAACCGTATGCGATACATGCGCTCTGTATAGATAGTAGCCCCTAAGACTGCGGATGGCAGCCTATGGTGGCAAACGGAGGATCACACTCCCAGATTATGATCACACCTGTATTGATGTGCAGGTTGCTAAGGGTTTGGCAATAGACCAGGCCGCTGAATGCACCGAATTGAGGCGGCAGATTGGCGTTGTGGAGGCCGACGTCATGCTTGTGAACAAGCGATTCGAGGAGTCGCAGAGTATGCTTTCCTATATCCACGTTTATCTTTTCAATAAGGTTTGAATACCAATGTGGCGTTATGTACTTGCAGGCGGAGCTGCTGCCGTTGAGGCCCTGAGGGCGGAGCTTGCTCTAGCCAAGGAACAAGCCCGGATTAGCAATGCGGCTGCTCTGAAGGCAGCCGAAGAATTAAGAGCTGAACAGGCTGCTCGTCTCCGAAGCGAGGAGAAGATAACCGAGATGGCTGTGGAGCTGAGGGACGCCGCCGGCCGGTATGAGCTTCTCGAAAAGGAGAATCAAACAAAGGTGGCCGACCTAAAGAAGGCGATGGATTCGGCTAAAGAGATGCGCTCCCAGATTAGAGATGCACGGGAGGAACTTCAACAAGCCGGAGAAATCATGGCCTGAAGTCCTTATGTGTTGCGGATGAAGTTTTTAGATCCGAAGTATGCTCCGTTGGATAAGCTATGGAGCGCCACAGATGAGTATGCAGACTTGGCAAAGAGTGCGGCTGATGCGACCAAGTTATTTGAGAATCATGAGGATAACAAAATGGAGAAACTGTTCTGGTCGCAATTTAATTCTCCAGCGCGCTCCTTACCCTTGAGTGAGAAGATGGCTGCCATAGCCGAGCTCCATAGGCTGTCCGGGCTTGCCATGAGGTCTATAATAGACCATCTGTGGCCAAAGGAGCCGAAGCCGGACAGTTAATTTGGTCTGGTGCAACGATTATTTGGCGCCAGAGCGCAGATTGATGCCATGAAGAGATCCGCGTGCATAGAGGGTGCACGGATGGCTCTTGCCCACGTGAAAACGTACTGGGCGGATATGGAGGCCACCCGCATTGCAACCCGGGGTCCGGCCGGAAGCCAAGACCCAGCTAAGCACTACTTTGAGCAAGTCATAGAAGGTGCCCGTAGAATAGAGTCTCAGTGTTCGAAGAATGTCATGTTTGAATGACGAGCTTATTAGTTATGAACGACTATGTGTTTGATTATGGAGGTTGTGTTTTATACTTTTGCCTGAAAGTATTATAATATCTCATGTATGGTTGTTTATGTATTCATATAGCGTGAAAGTTAGCAGTCGTTGGCTTTAGCCCCCACACGCAATGTGGGGGTGTTCGATAAGATAGGCAGAAACACACTTGATCCAACGTCTTGGTCCATTAAGGAGGTGATCACGCATCGAACCAGGCAACCGGACTATATAGCTGTAACACTTTCGCTTAGCCATAGGAGTTGAAAGGTGGGGCTACTATATAGCCCCTGGTACTTCCGCGTGCGTCCGGATACGGTGCGCGTACTTGACCGGTAGACCGGTCCTTCATCAATGCGGAGGAATCCTATAGATTCCGATGAGTCCTCGAGTGGTTGACCAGTCTCTCGCTATATCATGACAGTCAGTTTTCGGCTTTCTCTACTGAGGTGCTCATTCGGAATAATCAGGGCACAATCGTAGTAGTTCTCCTTTGGCCGCCTTAGCCGATAGAACGAAACGTAAGGCAGCAAACCCAGGAGCTGGGCTAACCCAACATTTGACCAGAGACATGATTCAGAGCTAATGCATATAAAGCCAAACTCGTGACGCTGAACACTCCCGAAGGTATTCGGACTTTATAAAATATATTGGGGCTAAACAATGCCCTTGACCCTATGATTCCAGGTACGCGCATTGATCTGTCGTGGCAAAAAAAAGCCTAAAATGCCAGTGTCCCGTACAGGTGTAAGAAATACCCATGGGATGTTGAGCAACAAGAGACAGTAAAGAAGGTTTACGCAGGGGCTTAATCTAAAGATAAACCTGTGGGCGAGGCCCTGCTGCACGTCTACGCCTGTGTCTCCGTTGTGCCGTATCCTGGAAGGGTGTCGCACTGGTAGTGTCTGTAAGAACGAAAAAGAAAACGTGCGAGAAGTTAGTTATGCTCGAGGAATGTTGAAGATCCTGCCTGTTTAACGAGGCGAGCTGAATTGTGGGCTTGTGTTACATGTTTGCAGCCCTCGTATTATTTATGGGGACACATGTACAGCCCTTGGCTCAGGTTTATCCGAGCTAGTGTGAAAAATTGTATATTGGACTCGTCTAACCGTGTTCGTGGTCTGAACGACCGTTCATGCGTTCCGGTGGGAGAGGCCTCCTAGAGTCTGGCGGCGGGAACTGGCGCATACCGTTTTATGTTTCCGCTAACCGTGATGACGCCGCGTGGACCGGGCATCTTGAGTTTAAGGTAGGCGTAGTTCGGTATTGCATTAAAGCAAGCGAAGGCCGGTCTTCCAAGCAATGCATGATAATCGCTGCTAAAGGGAGCAATGTTGAAGAGTAAGTTCTCGCGTCTGAAGTTGTCGGGAGAACTGAATGTTACTTCTAACACGAGGGATCCCCAACAATGAGCCACGACGCCTGGAATTACTCCATTGAAGGTGGCGTTGTTTTGATTTATTCTGGATGGGTCTATCCCCATCCTGCAGATGGTGTCTTGATATATCAAATTAAGACTACTGCCGCCGTCCACTAGGACACGGGTGAGATGGTATCCATCGATTATTGGGTCGAGCACCAAGGCAGCCGATCCTTCATGCCGGATACTGGACGGATAGTCCCTGTGATCAAAAGTGATTGGGCAAGTTGCCCAGGGATTAAATTGGGGGGCTATGAACTCTGCATGGGTTGCGTGCACCATGTTTACCGTTTTGACTTCCAGTGGGAATTGTTTCTGGCCCCTGGTGTTCGGCTGGCGAGGCTCATCCTTGTCTTCGCTTGGTGTTTCCCTTCCCTTGTATTCAGCGTTTAACTTGCCGGCCTGCTTGAAGACCCAACATTCTCTATGGGTATGATTTCCAGGTTTGTCGGAAGTGCCATGAATTTGGCACAATCTGTCCAGGACTTTGTTCAGGCCGGATGGTTCCTCTTTACTACCGTTAAATGGCTTTTTTCCTTGACCGGGTCGAGAGCCCCTGAATCCGGTGTTGATCGCTGTGTTGTCCGGACTGTCGTTATTCTGACGTTTGTTCTTGGTGTGTCGTGGCTTCCCGTTGCCATCTCGGATTTCGGATGTGCTGGGGTCGCTGGTGCCTTTACGGGCCAACCAGCTGTCCTCGCCCGCGCAAAATCGGGTCATGAGGCTTGTTAAGGCTGCCATCGTTCTCAACTTTTCTTGGCCGAGGTGTCTGGCAAGCCACTCGTCTCGGATACTGTGTTTGAAGGCCGCTAAGGCTTCAGCGTCCGGACAGTCGACAATTTGATTCTTCTTAGTGAGGAATCTGTTCCAAAGTTTGTGGGTTGACTCTTCAGACTGTTGTATTATGTGACTTAAATCATCCGCATCTGGAGGCCGGACATAAGTCCATTGAAAGTTGGCCCTGAAAGCATCCTCAAGTTCCTCCCAACTTCCAATTGAGTTTTCGGGGAGGCTTTTCAGCCAATGACGAGCTGGTCCTTTTAACTTGAGGGGGAGGTGTTTGATGGCGTGGAGATCGTCCCCACGAGCCATGTGTATGTGAAGGATAAAATCTTCAATCCAGACCCCGGGGTCCGTCGTTCCGTCGTATGACTCTATATTCACAGGTTTGAATCCCTATGGAAATTCATGAACCAGCACCTCATCCGTGAAGCACAGGGTGTGTGCAGCCCCTCTGTATCTGGCTGTGTCGTGGCCTGCTGCCGGCCGTTGTTGCTCCCGGTGTTGATTCCGGACTGGTATTCGATCGACATGATCGCTGTGGTGACCATAATCCCGCACCGGAGCCTGTCCTCTGGGCCCATAGATGGACTTGGCCGCACTGGCCTTTTTGTCCAGGAGCTCTCGTAAATCACATGCGGTATCAGTGGCTGCTCTATCGCGGCCATGAGGTGGTTGGTCCGGCTAAGTAGCCGTATTGTTTTTGGGCCGGACAGGTGTTGTGTCTTCATTGTCGAATTCGGACAGCAGTTTGCGCTTTGGGTAGCTCTTTGTGTGGCGATTATCGCCATGTTTTCCTTCGGTGTCCAGCACCTTATTCCATCGTCGGTTGAGCGTATCCTGCGCGGCCTTGAGTCTTTGCTTCTGCTTCTTCAGGCTCCGCGCTGTTGCCAGGAGTTTTCTGTGGAGTTTGTCTTGCTTTGAATGTTCTTCTGGGATGATGAACGCATCGTCAACCGGACTGTTATCTTCTTTGGAGGTAGCATGATGAGTTCAGTCGTCTAAATCGGGCGTCTGCTCCAGGCTGTGTTCGGCCTGACCTGGTTTATCCTGCTCCATCGCTGGATCCCTATGGTCGTTGTTGCCTTCGAAATCAACCGGAGTGTCATCCTGTTTTGGATTGTTATCGCTATTTTTGTTGTGACTGGACCTAAGGCGGCGCTTACGCCGTCGTTTTTGCTTTTGCCCGGGGGGTTTATCCTCCGCTATGTCCTTTTTGTCACTATTGTCCTTTTTGGGGATGTCCACCATGTAGACGTCGTATGATGAAGTGGCAGTCTAGCTCCGCGTGGGCGGTGGTTCCGGATCTTCCCCTGCATCAACGTCCATACCGTTGATGTTATTGGGGGAGATGTCAAGTATGTCTGTTAGGTCATCGACAGTGGCTATAAAGTGGGTGGCTGGTGGGTTGCGATTTTCTTCGTCTTCTGTATCCCACATTGGTCGGACATAGCTCGGCCAGGAGTCTCCTGACAAAGAGAGAGACCTTAATGAATTCAGCACGTCTCCGAAGGGTGAGTGCTAAAAGATATCCGCGGCGGCGAACTCCATGACGGGAGCCCAATTAGATTCGATGGGCACGGACGCGCATGGTCCGGAGCACACTACCGGAGATGAGTTCGGGGGTCCGAAGGTACAAATTTCCTGGAGAGAGGAGTCTGTGTTCGGCTCCAACGCCGATGAGGATGCGGCCTTCGGGACGGGGTCCATCCATCTGCCCTCGGGAGGCACGACCTGCTCTGCAACAAAGTCCGGAGCGGTGGCAGGTGCGATGTTCCGAATACTGTCCGACTGCCGATCTAGGTCGTGCACGTCGTGATTGTTCGGCACTCCTGACACGGGTCCGAATCCGTCGAAGATCAAGTCTCCGCGGACGTGGGCGGTGTAGTCTCAGTTTCCAAACCTGACCTGATGGCGGGGGGCGTAGTTATCGATCTGCTCCAGATGACCAAGCGAATTGGCCCGCAGTGCGAAGCCGCCGAACACGAAGATCTGTCCGGGGAGAAAAGTCTCGCCCAGGACAGCGTGGTTGAAGGTTGGAGAAGCCATCTAACCTTGTAGCGACGGCACAGAGGAACTCTTAATGAAAGCACCAATGTCGGTGTCAAAACCGGCGGATCTCGGGTAGGGGGTCCCGAACTATGCGTCTAAGGCTAATGGTAACAGGAGACTGGGGACACGATGTTTTACCCAGGTTCGGGCCCTCTCGATGGAGGTAATACCCTACTTCCTGCTTGATTGATCTTGATGATATGAGTATTACAAGAGTTGATCTACCACGAGATCGGAGAGGCTAAACCTTAGAAGCTAGCCTATGGTATGATAGTTGATGATGATCGTGAGTCCTACGGACTAAACCCTCCGGTTTATATAGACACCGGAGGAGGCTAGGGTTACACAGAGTCGGTTTACAAAGAAGGAGATCTACATCTGAATCGCCAAGCTTGCCTTCCACGCCGAGGAGAGTCCCATCCGGACACGGGACGAAGTCTTGTGTCTTGTATCTTCATAGTCCAACAGTCCGGCCAAAGTATATAGTCCGGCTATCCGGATACCCCCTTATCCAGGACTTCCTCAAGGGGCGACACACACCACGATTCCCAAGCCGTGTACGACACCCCCTCTCCCTCTAGTTCGTCCTCGGTCATAATTTTTGTAGTGCTCGGCGAAGCCCTACGAAGATTGTTGCACCACCACCGTCATCACGCCGTCGTGCTGCCAGAACTCATCTACTATTTCGCCCATCTTGCTGAATCAAGCAGGCGAGGACGTCATCGAGTTGAACATCTGCTGAACGTGGAGGTGTCGTGCGATCGGTGCTTGATCGAAACGGATCGTGAAGGTGTACGACTACATCAACCGCGTTGATAAACGCTTCTGCTTAACGGTCTATGAAGGCACGTAGACACACTCTCCCTCTCTTGTAGCTATGCATCTCCATGGATAGATCTTGCATGTGCGTATAACTTTTTTTGTTTTCCATGCAACGTTCCCCAACACTACCGGTGCACCGGATGCCCGTAACGCATTTAAAAATGTGCTAACAAAATTCAAAAAACAACATATTCACACAACAAAGCTCTATGTTGTCGCAAAAATTTAAATGAAAATTGGAAACATTGCACGAGGTACGAAAATAACAAATTCGACACTGAATAGTACTCCCCCCATTCTACAATGCAGTGCGCCCGCGCTTCCCGAGATTCAATTTTGACCGTAATTTAATTACCGAGACCGACTATGGCGGGAGCAAAAATTATACCACTGAATTCGTATTTTCAATATGAAGTTAGTGATATAGTTTTTGTCCCCGCCGCAGTCGGTCTCATTGGTTAAATTTATGGTCAAAGTTGGATTTTAGGAAGCGCGGGCGCACTACATTGTGGAACCGAGGGAGTACATAACATAAGTTGAACTTTAGATTTAACCCATTATCACATTTATATAAAATTCATCATTTTATATCTCGTGCAATGTTTTGAATTTTGACATGAAATTTTGTGACAACATGTATTGACGTTGTGTTTATGTTAGATTTTCGAAAATATTTTAAGAAGCGCTAAGGCATCCGGTGTACTGGTAGCACCACAAGCACCGGTGCACCAGGGCAGGCAGCACATACCAGATCTTAGCAGGACAGCACACAGATGTTACATAAAAAGCTAATGGATCTTAGCAGCAGCAGCATCTCAAGTTGTAGTAACCTGACAACAACATAGTTAATTAATAAACAAGTTGGGATTCACCCAATTGCTACCATGTACAGACACACACACATAGTACTAGGACTCTACTACTAGCAAGTTTGAATTCAAGAATCTTAAAGACAACACAAAGCCAGGACTAGAAACTCTTCGTCGTCGTCGTCATCATCAGCGGCAGTTCCCTGCAGACCCCGAGAGCAAGGGTGGCAGTCGATGCAGCTTGCCTCCCCGCTCCAGCTCGAGCCACGCAGCTTCAGACCGGTGCGGCTTCAGCCAGACGCAATACGAGCGCCGGGCCTGGTGATCCAGTGGGGCAGCTGCACGTGGCAGTTCATTGTCGTCAATTTTCATCAAAAGGATATAGTGAAGAAGCGGAGCACAAAGATCACGGGGCTAACCCATGTCCTGGTCGTCGACCCACGTGCTGGATACCCCCACGCCATTCTCTTCTCTTGCAGCCCACGTGGCGCCACTCGCGTTCCAAGGAGCCAGTGGCGGCAACAGGCGCCCCTCCTGCATCTCACATATGCAAGGGGGAACAGCATTGCCGAGAACAAAGAAACCGAGCAAGGGCAAGGCGGCGACCGGCTCTGCCCTAGACTTCTCAGCTTCTTTCCATGTGTCATGGACTTCTGAGGCCCACGCAACTGTCTGCAGTTTACTCCACCGTTCAAGGAGTACGGTGCCCCGCCTGCATCTCAATGTGCAGGGAGGAACAACACCAAGAAGCGCACGGGCATGACAGGATCAGGTGGATGACTAGCTCGGCCCGGCGCTTCTCGGCTCTTTCATGCCTGCTCCTGCCAGCCAGAAATGAGAAGGAATGTCCCATCCGATTTGAGTTGGAAGTTCGGCTCGTGCTGGCAGGAGCAGGCACGCCCAGGCCCCTCACCGGGGCCGGGCTAAGCGTAGACTAGCTTCAGATTGTTGTTGGTGGTGAGTCTGCAAAAACATGGGGTGTGTCAAGACAGAAGGAAACTCTGCAAGTACATAGTTTAGGATTCAATTTTATGAAGAAAAAAAATAGCATGCACACATTTCCCACTTTCCAACCTCATAGATACGAATTTATAGTGTACTGGCCAGGTAACATTTTACATCTCCAAATATAGAAATTAAAAACATTAAAAAAAATGTCTATCACTGAACACTCGGGTCAAAAACAAAAGTTGGCTTGCTTAAAGAGAAATTGTATGCCAAAAACATAGATAGGAAGTAAAACGGTCATAGGCAGGAATAATATAATAATATATCATGGTTAGTAGGTACCAGTGGAACATATAGAACCGCTATCAAAAGATTACTCTAGGAAATCAGCTCAGTACGAATTATAGGAAAAAACACAGACCTGTGCAAATGGTCGCATGGAATCCTGTGGATGTACAAATGCGACTCCTGGGCGTGAAGGCATGGCATATTGCTGGGAAGCATGCATGAAAACAGAAGACCTGACAGGAGCACCAGCTTGGCCAGGACTGTAGGGTGGCATAACACCATCTGGAGGCCTGTAGCCAACTGCATTAGGTGATTGAGCCGGCGACCAGGGCCCAGGCATGTGCTGAGCCATTGGATGAGGCTGCTGCTGTTCAACAGGAACAGGAGACATTTGTGGTGACCCAAGCTGGGGGAATTCAGTGTTGTAGGTAACAGCAGGAGCATACAGAGGTTGAATGGTGTACGCACCGCCATTAAATCCAAATCCAGGATCAAATCTTTGCATATACCTGCAATGCCCATTCAGCGGTGAGTGAACTTGTCATGAAGTCCATATTCAAAAGGGTTTATAAGAACATAATAATAAGCTTAAAACCTTGGTACGTATATATACTTCTTTAGAATAAGATTGACAAGTATCTGAAATAGTAGGATTACAGCTTAATCATCTTCATCAGAACAAGTGAAATATTTTGATAAGATTTTTCACCACTTTACCCACTTTAAATATACTGTTTACATGTTTCACATGAATTCCCTCCAATCATCAGCAATCAATGCGAAGTTAATAATGTACAGATCTAATTTCGCAGATCCTATCAATAATCATAAGAAATATGATAGATCACAGACTTAACCACATACTTTGGTGGTTTAAGCAGAAAAGCTGCATTAGGAATAATTAAACAGCAGAGCCAGACCATAAAACATGGATCTACGCTGAGGCAACATAAAAACCAGGTCCTACTGATTACGACGCAGGAAAGCCCAGATGAGATTTAGCAACAAAAAGAAACTGTGTTATGTGGAGCAAACCTGTCATAGCTTCTGTCATAATCAGGATCCTTGCGATCAGAGTCACGGTCTCGAAATATCGCCACCCTATTGCCTTGCCTGCCCCTATTGACTGGAGGCTCCTTGTCAATCCTGCTTCTATTATTTGATCTGCTGCTAGATGCAGTGCTAGTCAAACTCCTTTCAAGGGTAGCTTCAGTCAATTCACCAAACCTGGTGTTTGAGTTCAACTCCAAGGAAGTGGACCTATGTAGGGTGTTGGGCAAAACCACTTCATCAGCTGGTCTTCCATCAACCGGACTAGTGCTACCACTACTGCTGTTAAATATGCGAGCACGTGCCCTGTTGTATTCCTCTTTCCTCTCCTCGACGCTTTTCTGAAGGTTGCCTCTGTTAGAGTTGGCACCTGCGCCTGCGCCGCCATGCTGATTCTTCTGCGGCCTTTGCTTAATAGCTACTTTGGTGGCCACAGCGCTGCTCTCTTCTTGAGGGAGATTAACTGGAATATCAGCTAGGCGGACAGCAGGCAATCGGCACTCAGCCGACGTTTTGCGAAGGATGATCCGTGAACTGGTTCCATCAGGCAGACTGTTATCCGGCAGGGCGATTGAGATCAGGAAATAATGCTGTGCCAGACGGTGCGCAGCGAGACGCAGGTACGAAGTTGGAAGGCCCTGGAACTCAAACTGCGTCTGCCCGGGGTCACGAAGGAACTTCAGAATGTCTTGCTCCATCCGCAGCACTGCAATGAGAGATACAAGATTGCTATGAGATTATAAAACTATTCAAGCAATGTTCAACTATCAGTTCATATTTAGGAATCTAAATTACATAGTAAGACAAGATGCAGATACATGATGCAACACAGCAGGTTAAAGGGGGGAAGTCCGATCAACGTAAAGCAGCTGCCTATGAAACAATTCAGAGCGTTTAAATGTTTTCAATAGCTGACATGATGGTACTTGAGCAATCCAGACGAACAGACAAGTTAGACGCCGCTATCTTAGCACATGCCTTGCATCGTTTTCATGTCCAAGAGTTGGTACAAAATCGCCACACAAATTCGTCAACATGCAGTTGGACTTACACCGCCAAGTAAAGTAATCGCAAACAGGAAGGAACAGAACAGGCTTCGGAGCTATGTCGCGTTATGATGCTCCACAGCATGCATGTTCCCAGGCTTCCAGCAGGAAGCCATGGCGTGCGTCGGCACGCCAGAATACAAGCTAGCGCCGCCTATGGATGCGCATGGCCCGACAGCACACGCAAACTCCTTGTCCTGCACAAGTACCCACAACCCTACTACCTATAACGACAAACCACGGAGCTAGCTAGCCCCAGCCATGGGCGCGCCTGGCCTGACCTCACCTACGCGCGGTGCTCATAGCAAGGACGCGGGAATTCTGCACGGTTTCCATCCATCCGAACAAGCGCCCGGAACTCTAGCTGGATGGCGCGAGCCGCAGCAACCGAGAGCTACGGAGCAAACCCGTGTGTATCTAGTAAGAGAGGAGGAGGAGGAGCGCGGAGTGGGGCGGTACCTTGGAGGCGCTCGCGGGGCTTCTCGAGGGCCTCGCGGAGGAAGTGGTCGACCTGCGCGGGCGGATCGTCCCCGCGCGCGTGGTCCTGCTCCTGCTCCTGCTGCGCCTGGCGGTCGTCGGCGAGGTCGGGCGAGGAGGAGACCCTTCGCGCGGTGGGTGAGGCCGAGGAGGAGGAGAGGAGCAGGCGGCTCATGGCCCCGTCGAGGTCGGCCGTCTCCCACGAGTCGGGCGCCGCCGCAGCTACCGCCGCGGCCGCGTCCTCCTCCATGCCTGCTGTGCGCGGCCCGATCTGCTCGCAGCTGGCGAACTAGAAGCCGGCGAGGAGGCCAGCGGCTGGAGCGGCCATCGGGGGGCGCGGGTCGGCGGCGAGATCTGGGGAGGCGCGCGGCGGGGGGCGAGCGAGCTGGCTAGGGTTTGGTCGTCTGGTGTGGATTTG
The DNA here is from genome assembly GCF_018294505.1 of Triticum aestivum. Classification (NCBI taxonomy): domain Eukaryota; kingdom Viridiplantae; phylum Streptophyta; class Magnoliopsida; order Poales; family Poaceae; genus Triticum; species Triticum aestivum. Next base: position 6,947,395 of record NC_057804.1, read on the forward strand.
CGGGGTGCGGTGTGGGGAGGAAGAAGGGTAGAGATAGAGTCGAACAGGCCAGGGGAATCTCATCTCAGCGCGCACGCGGAGTTACCCTCCTGCCCCCGCGCCCGGCCCCTCTGGCCGGGGGCGTTTCGGGGACTCGCTCGCCCGGGTCGGGGTCGGGGTCGGGGTCCGGCTCGTGGTGCACGTGCCGGGTCCGCTCGGGTCGGGGTTGGTGCGCCTGCCGTACGCGTAGCGGTCTGCTCTCACGCGCTTCAACTCGCCTTGAGCTTCGCCCACGGCACGTTACGTGCGGTGCGGTTGCGTTGCCTTGGCCTCACGCGGGAGACATTACTTCCCTCCATCGATCCATCCATCCGTTCGCACCTGGGATGGGCAGCCATGGCCGGCCGGCGAGGGAAAGGACATAGCATGCCGTGTGTTCTCAGCAGGCCGACCCCTCTCCTCTCCTCTCCTCCCCTCTCCTTTCGCATCCATCAACGGCGCGCCGTGAGCGGATATTAATGAAAATCTTGTTTGGTTGTTCCCACACATCAATGAAAATCTTGCTGCCTAACCATTGCGTTTAAGCACTCAGCAGCTATGTTTTGTAAAAAGAGGTCTGGGGTGCTTTTTTTTATGCATAGATATTAAAACCACAGTTGTTAGGGGCAACCAAACAGCTAATTTCAAATAAAACTGTGGTAACCTCAAAATACTTAGAAAATAATTTGCTATCAAACAGGGCCTAAATCTCCCAATCGATGTGGCCTTAGCCTTGGAGCTCAGCCAGCGTCTGCCTTCTGCTTTGCTAGACTTATAGTCTCTCGTGTGTTCCACATTGATAGAGTGCTGCTTGACAAACTTGTTCTGCTCAGAGAAATAGTCTCATTGCAAATCATCTTTGAGTTTCAGTTCGGAAATAAGGATGAGCCCAAATTGGATCATGCTCATTCAGACAAGGGTTGACTTGATTCGCGAAAAAAAAGAGATAAGGGTTGACTTGACCAAGTTTAGCAAAATCTACCTCTGATAGCTTGTTAAGAGGCTTGAAGGATCTCTGACGCAAAGCAATGGACTTCTGATGTTTGTGTCTGCTAGATTGGTTTCACAAACCCTCTGGGCTCCTTCTCTTTGCTGGCTCTCTTCTTCCTCGACTGACCACGAGAACCACTACATGCACACAAGAATAGATAGGGGGTACACAACATATCTCTACTCCTTTAAAAGACTAAGTTGGTAATGATGGTATGTATGCCATTCGTCAATTCTGAGCATCCGATCTGCATGACTGCATCTAACGCACGCGAGGCAAGCAGTCATATTTTGTGAAATGACTCCTACCACTCTGCTCTACACTTGGAGAAAACCCCTTAGTCTCTCCAGACCATCTCCGTCTCTCCCTCATCTCATCCAAAACATATATGAGACATAAATTTTGGGAAAACCTAACATAATTTTAGTGATATATTTACCAAAAATGAAGGGAAGCCTTGGCACAGTGGTAAAGGTGTTGCCTGTAACCATGAGGCCATTGGTTCAAGTCCTAAAAATAGTCTTGCAGAAATGCAAGGAAAGGATGCGTACAAAAGACCCAAAGTGGCTGGACCCTTCCCCGGACCCGCTGCAAGTGGGAGCTATGTGCACTAGGCCGGGCCCTTTTTTCCGCATACCCAAAATAGGGTGATCGTGTATTAGTCTATGTGTATCAGTTGCAACGCATGGGCACTTTGCTAGTGAAAGATAAGTACACAAGTCCACATAATTGCACGAAGTAAAAGCAACAATACACATCTATGGGGCATGCCTTGTTTACATCTTTATAATCGACACACTGGCGCCAGGACTTGTCTTTCTTGGGCACCATAACCAGGTTTGCCAGCCAGTTCGGGTGCTTGACCTCGTGGGTGAAACCAGCATCCAATAATTTGGTGAGCTCCTCCCCATGGCTTGTCGCTTCGGTTCAGAACATGTGAAAGGATCGATATAGTTGACTAGAGGGGGGGTGAATAGGCAACTAACAATTTTTAATTTTCTTTAACAATTTAAACTTTGCATCAAAGTAGGTTGTCTAGAAATGTAACTAAGTGAGCAACCTATATGATGCAACAACGATAAGCACACAAGCAAGCAAGAGATATAACACAAATAAGCTTGCACAAGTAAAGGCACGGGATAACCAAGAGTGGAGCCGGTGGAGACGAGGATGTGTTACCGAAGTTCCTTCCCTTTGAAGGGAAGTACGTCTCCGTTAGAGCGGTGTGGAGGCACAATGCTCCCCAAGAAGCCACTAGGGCCACCGTATTCTCCTCACGCCCTCACACAATGCGAGATGCCGTGATTCCACTATTGGTGCCCTTGAAGGCGGCAACCGGACATTTACAAACAAGGTTGGGGCTCTCTCCACAACTTAATTGGAGGCTCCCAACGAAACCACGAAGCTTCACCACAATGGAATATGGCTCCGAGGTGACCTCAACCGTCTAGGGTGCTCAAACACCCAAGAGTAATAAAATCCACACAAGAAAGTATGGGGGAAGCAAATATCCTTTGGTGGAAGTATAGATCTAGGTCTCCTCCTTCAATCCCTAGCAAATCAACAAGTTTGAGTGGCTAGAGAGAGATATCGGGCAAAGAGAGCTTGAGAGCGTCAATGGTGGAGTGAGAGAGGTAAGAGGTGAGAGTGGTAGGTGGAAGAACCACCTTACACAGCAACCCTAGTAAATCCAACCGTTACTGCGTTTTCAGCACTGCAGCGGTACAATCGCTCCTTGTCCCGGTACAACCGGGACTCACGGTGTATCGGCAGAACCCTACCAGGTGGTACAACCGGGCCACCAGGCGGTAGCACCGGTTTAGTGAAGAACCGGACCAACCGCCCAGCCACCGCTCAACTACCGCACTGAAACAGAAAGGAGTCACCCCTGAGGGCGGTAGTTGGGCGGTGCAGGACCGGTGCAACCGCATGGCCTTGAGCGCTTGGGCGGCTAAGTTCTGAGCGGAAGAACCACTCAGACCACCAGTGGTACCGGTTGACGAGGAACAACCGGACCAACCGGGCCACCACCGCTCGAGAACCGCATCAAAACAGAGACTTGACCGGTACTTGGGCGGTGCATGGTCGGAACCACCGCCGTAGGTCTTTGCTGAGCCTGGTGGTGGTACCACCGCCCTGAGGCAGCGGTACCACAGCTCGATCAAGATAGGAAGGCGCCAAGAGCCAGTGGTACAACCGCTCGGGCGAGCGGTACAACTGCTGGGAAGCCACAGCAAGCAATCAGATGAAAAAGGGAGACGCTCTCTCTCTCACCCGAGGAAGACAAGAGAGGGGTGAGGGAGGTGTACGTGAACAGATTCCCCCTACTCTTTCCAATGTGGATTCCCTCTTGATAGTACGGGTTCCCTACGACCAAAGAGATAAAAAGCATAGAGGACTCCATCTTCGATCTTTTCCTACGAGAGAGAAAAGCTATCCGATGTAAGCCTAAGCACCAGGAACCCGAAACATTTAGCACAAGATTAGACCAACAAAGGGTTGTCATCATCACCCAAAACATAAAGTAGGGAAATGTCCTTTCAATCTCCCCTTTTTTGGTGGATGATGACAACAACACGAATTGCAAGAGAGAAGTCTATAGAATCTAGTCAGAGCTCCCCCTAGATGTGTGCCCCAATTTGAACTAGCTGTTAAAGAGCATGGGCACACTTTAAGGGCGAGACTCCCCCTAGATTTTATAGACTCGCCACTATAAGCACATAATATGAAGGTAGACAATATAACGGATAGAGAGCAATAATACCAACAATAACCAACATACTGAAAATAAGATAATAGGAGTAGCACAAGTCTCACACAAAGCAAGTCGAGAAACGAAGCAAGACCACAAACAAAGTTCAACACTCAAGAGACACAAGGGAAAAACACGCAAAACCCATGCAACTCCCGAGTCCTATAAAACTCTCTCCCCCTTTGGCATCAAGATACCAAAAAGGAAAAGAGCGAAGCTAGCGCCCCAGAGCTCAGTCGTCTCCTCTGACTCCTCGGTAGCATCTGGATCTGCATCATCATCAGACTCTTCATCATCGTCCCGACCTGAGTCCTCCCTGATATCATCAGCGGCAGCAAAGGAGGTGGATGGCTGAGGAGGAGCTTCATCATCATCAGTCCAGGTGCTGTGGGAAGATATCCAACGCTCCTCCGGTGTGATGCTCTTCTCAGAGCCACTCTGAACCGGCATGTTGAGGTGCTTCATCATTGCAATTTGGCGACGCCGGGCATGCTTCTCATTGACATGGGCCTCATACATCCTCTTCCGGATGTCAGACTGGAGGCAGAAAGTCTTCTTCACCTTGGCAGAGAGCTTGACCACCCATGAGGGCTTGGCCCCTGGCTCCATCTCAAAGTCCTCATCGTCAGAAGTGGCATAGACATCCTCAGGAGCATTGGCAGGGAAACAAGGCTCGGCGTGCTTAGCTTGACTTCATGAACAGTGAGATTATGAGGAGAGGAGAGAGCCTCTCCAAGACGGTGAACCTCCCATACTGAGTTCAGAAAACACATGACAAAAGGAGCATAAATGTGGACCTTCCTGTAGATGACCATGTTGTACATCTCGTGCCACACCCAGTTGGACACATCAAACGTTTCCCCAGAGCCCACCTTGGTCTTCATTGCAACTATCAAGTCAACAAGATAGCCATGGATTTCATCTTGATTCCCCACCTTGGGCTGAAGCACATTGTGAAACACGCGATGCATGATGCCATAGACCTTTACCAAATCCTTAGATTCTCCAATAATACCATGGCCCCGAATGTACAGAGGGGCAAGCTTCTCCTTAGGCATGGACTCAGGATGGTCATGAGGGCGAATGCCACCCCTTCCTTCCAGACCGGTATCATCATACCCAATAGCATTGCAAAAAGTCCTTCACGGAACTTGAAAGAGCTCATCACGACACATGAAAGTGAGAGTGCACGCGTCATCTTCTCCAAAGTGAACGGTGGCATAGAACTGATGGATGAGTTGAACATCAAAGTCACAGTTGACTGACATGAGCTTGACAAGATCAAACTCCTCGCAAAGAGCCAAAGCCTCACCAAAATACTCCAAGTTGTTCCTCCAATGGTCAAGATCGATGGTCCACTACTTGGCATATCTGTTCTTGTTGTGCTCAAAGAGTTCATGAACAATCCGCACTTGCATCTCATTCCGAAACTGAACGGTGGTCCAACGAGGAGCAATGGGAACCTCATAAGGATTCTTTGAGCGGAAGGCTTCTCAATCCTTGGCTTTCTAACGGTGCAACGGCATTACCACACGTTGCTTTGCAGCGGCAGACTTTTCACGGCGAGGGGGCTTGGTGGGAATCACAACCTCTTCTTCGTCGGTAGACACAGCTGGGCGCAAGGTCCTTCGAGCCCTCTTCTTGGTCTTGCGAGGAGCAGAGCGAGAACTAGAGCCACCTGCTACCTCTTGAGCACTGCGTAAGTATTTCCCTCAGTTTTTGAGAACCAAGGTATCAATCCAGTAGGAGACCACACACAAGTCCCTCGTACCTACACAAAATGATAGCAACTCGCAACCAACGCTTAGGGGTTGTCAATCCCTTCACGGTCACTTACGAGAGTGAGATCTGATAGAGATAATATTTTTGGTATTTTTGATAGATAGATGCAAAGTAAAAAGTAAAGGCAAAGTAAAAACAAAGCAAGTAAATAAAGTGATATAGATTGATATGATGAGGATAGACCCGGGGGCCATAGGTTTCACTGGTGGCTTCTCTCAAGAGCATAAGTATTCTACGGTGGGTGAACAAATTACTGTTGAGCAATTGACAGAATTGAGCATAGTTATGAGTATATCTAGGCAATGATCATGTATATAGGCATCACGTCCAAAACAAGTAGATCGAAATGATTCTGCATCTACTACTATTACTCCACTCATCGACCGCTATCCAGCATGCATCTAGAGTATTAAGTAAAAACAGAGTAACATCGTAAGCAAGATGACATGATGTAGAGGGATAAATTCATGCAATATGATAAAACCCCCATCTTGTTATCCTCGATGGCAATAATACAATACGTGCCTTGCAACTCTTTCTGTCACTGAGTAAGGACACCGCAAGATTGAACCCAAAGCTAAGCACTTCTCCCATTGCAAGAACTACCAATCTAGTTGGCCAAACCAAAAAGATAATTCGAAGAGACTTGCAAAGATAACTCAATCATACATAAAAGAATTCAGAGAAGAATCAAATATTTTCCATAGATAATACTGGATCATAAACCCACAATTCATCGGTCTCAACAAACACACCGCAAAAAGAAGATTACATCGAATAGATCTCCACGAGAGAGGGGGAGAACATTGTATTGAGATCCAAAAAGAGAGAAGAATCCATCTAGCTACTAGCTATGGACCCGAAGGTCTGAAGTAAACTACTCACACTTCATCGGAGGGGCTATGGTGATGATGTAGAAGCCCTCCGTGGTGGATGCCCCCTCCGGCGGAGCTCCAGAACAGGCCCCAAGATGGGATCTCGTGGATACAGAAGGTTGCGGCGGTGGAATTAGGTTTCTGGCTCCTGTTCTGGTCGTTCGGGGATACGTAGGTATATACAGGAGGAAGGAGTGCATCGGTGGAGCTCCAAGGGGCCCACGAGGTAGGGGGGCGCGCCCAGGGGGGCGTGCCTCCCACCCTCGTGACCTCCTCGGGCACTGCTTGGAGTAGGGTCCAAGTCTCCTGGGTCACGTTCGGTTGGAAAATCACGATCCCGAAGGTTTCATTCCGTTTGGACTCCGTTTGATATTCTGTTTTTTCGAAATACCGAAAAGGCAAAAAACAACAATTCTGGGTTGGGCCTCTGGTTAATAGGTTAGTCCCAAAAGTAATATAAAAAGTGGAAAATAAAGCCCAATATAGTCCAAAACAGTAGATAAAGTAGCATGGAGCAATAAAAAATTATAGATACGTTGGAGACGTATCAAGCATCCCCAAGCTTAATTCCTGCCCGTCCTCGAGTAGGTAAATGATAAAAAGGAATTTTTGATGCGGAGTGATACTTTGGCATAATTTCAATGTAAATCTTCTTAATTGTGATATGAATATTCAGATCCAAAAGATTCAAGACAAAAGTTCATATTGACACAAAAATAATAATACTTCAAGCATACTAATCAAAGCAATCATGTCTTCTCAAAATAACATGGCAAAAGAAAGTTCATCCCTACAAAATCATATAGTTAGGCTATGCTTCATTTTCGTCACACAAAGATGTTCCCAACTTCTATACCCCCGATGACAAGCCAAGCAATTGTTTCATACTTAAATAATCTCAAACTTTTTCAACCTTCACGCAATACATGAGCGTGGGCCATGGATATAGCACTATGGGTGGAATAGAATATGATGATGGGGATTGTGTGGAGAAGACAAAAAAGGAGAAAGTCTCACATCAACTAGGCATATCAACGGGCTATGGAGATGCCCATCAATAGATATCGATGTGAGTGAGTAGGGATTACCATGCAACGGATGCACTAGAGCTATGAACGCTCAACAAAAGAAAACTAGTGGGTGTGCATCCAACTCACTTGCTCACGAAGACCTAGGGCATTTGAGGAAGCCCATCGTAGGAATATACAAGCCAAGTTCTATAATGAAAAATTCCCACTAGTATGAAAAGACAACTTATGAGACTCATTACATGAGGAACAAGGTGCTACTTTGAAGCACAATATATGAGACTCACTACATGAAGAACAAGGTGCTACTTTGAAGCACAAGTGTGGAAAAAGAGATAATAGCATTGCCCCTTTTTATTTTTTATTTTTGGGCCTTTCTTTTTTTCTTTTTGGCCTTTCTCTCTTTTTTTGGGCAATGCTCTTACAATGATGATCATCACACTTCTATTGATTACAACACAGGGATTACAACTCGATACTTAGAACAAGATATGACTCTATATGAATGCCTCCGGCGGTATACCAGGATGGTGCAATGAATTAAGAGTGACATGTATGGAAAATAATGCATGGTGGCTTTGCCACAAATACGATGTCAACTACAAGATCATGCAATGGCAATATGACAAAAGTAATGCATGTCATGATGATGATGGTGGAAGTTGCATGGCAATATATCTCGGAATGGCTATGGAAATGCCATGATAGGTAGGTATGGTGGCTATTTTGAGGAAGATATAAGGAGGTTTATGTGTGATAGAGCATATCGTATCATGGGGTTTGGATGCACCGGCGAAGTTTGCGCCAACTCTCAAGGTGAGAAAGGGCAATGCACGGTACCGAAGAGGCTAGCAAAGGTGGAAAGGTGAGAGTGCTTATAATCCATGGACTCAACATTAGTCAAAAGAACTCATATACTTATTGCAAAAATTTAGAAGTCATCAAAAATTCAAGTGCTACGCGCATGCTCCTAGGGGGATAGATTGGTAGGAAAAGACCATCGCTCATCCCCGACCGCTACTCATAAGGATGCACAAGCCAGGTACACTTCATGTTTCAAATTTGTTACACAACTTTAACCATACGTGCATGCTATGGGACTTGCAAACTTCAACACAAGCATTTATCAAATTCATAATCACCCAACTAGCACGACTTTGATATTATCACATCCATATCTCAAAACAATTATCAAGCATCAAACGTATCTTAGTATTCAATTCACTCAAAAGAAAGTTTCACATATCTTGAACACCAAGTATATTAACATTAAGAAAATTACCATGCTATTAAAGACTCTAAAAATAATCTAAGTGAAGCATGAGAAATCAAATAGTTTCTTTAAAACAAATCCACCACCGTGCTCTAAAAGATCTAAGTGAAGTACTAGAGCAAAAATTGTCACACTCAAAAGATATAAGTGAAGCACTATGAGCAAAACTATCAAGCTCAAAAGATATAAGTGAAGCACATAGAGTATTCTAACAAATTCTAATTCATGTATGGCTCTCTCAAAAGATGTGTACAGCAAGGATGATTGTGGTAGACTAACAAGCAAAGACACAAAAAATACAAGACGCTCCAAGCAAAACACATATCATGTTGGTGAATAAAAATATAGCTCCAAGTAAATTACCGATGGAAGTGGACGAAAGAGGGGATGCCTTCCGGGGCATCCCTAAGCTTTGACTTTTTGGTGTCCTTGGATTATCTTGGGGCTGCCATGGGCATCCCCAATCTTAGGCTCTTGCCACTCCTTGTTCCATAATCCATCAAAAGAATTCACCCAAAACTTAAAAACTTCACAACACAAAACTCAACACAAATCTCGTGAGCTCCGTTAGAGAAAGAAAACAAAAGACTACTTCAAGGTACTGTAATGAACTCATTCTTTATTTATATTGGTGTTAAACCTACTGTATTCAAACTTCTCTATGGTTTATAAACTAATTTACTAGCCATAGATTCATCAAAATAAGCAAACAACACACGAAAAAACAGAATCTGTTAAAAACAGAACAGTCTGTAGAAATCTGTAACTAACACAAACTTCTGGAACTCTAATTTTTTTACCAAAATAGGAAGTCCTGGACAATTTGTTTATTGATCATCAGCAAAAAGAATCAACGCGAAAGCACGTTCCTGTGAATTATCATAACTAAATTCGTGCGTGCAAAGTTTCTGTTTTTCAGCAGAATCAAATCAACTATCATCGTAGGTTATCCTATAGGTCCTACTTGGCACAAACACTAATTAAAACATAAAACCACATCCAAACAGAAGGTAGATGGATTATTTATTCCTAAACAGAAGCAAAAATAAACACAAAATAAAATTGGGTTGCCTCCCAACAAGCGCTATCATTTAACGCCCCTAGCTAGGCATAAAAGCAAGGATAGATCTAGGTATTGCCATCTTTGGTTTTTATTTTTTTGGCGGAGTCATGCTCGAATCCGGGAGGTTCTTTCTGCTTCCCTTCATATTCGGAAATTTTTAGATCTAAAGAATCCAACCGCTTATTACAAAGAGTAATCAACATATTCATGCGGTGAAGATTTCCGCTAACACTTTTAAGAGGCTCAAGAGATTTTTGTAAAAATTTTGTTACTTCGCAAATCTTCTCAAACACTTGGGTTTCTTCCTGGGTAGGATGAGATCCTCCCTTTTGGGGTAGTGTTCCCACTATTCCCTCTATAATTTCATGCGCAATACTGGGATCAATCTCAATGAAATTTCCCTTGGCAATGCAATCCAAGAGTTGTCTATGCGTCATATTTAACCCAACATAAAAATTGCGAAGAAGAATTCTAAAGTTCACCTCTAGGGTGCACTTACGATAAGATTCCATCATCCTATACCAAGCGTCTTTTAAATTTTCTCCTTGCCTTTGCTTGAAGTGAAGAACTTCAAACTCGGGAAACATAGGAGCGGATAAGGAATTAGACATGACGACAAGCAAACTAACACACGAGCAAACAGAAAGGCAAAGGGAAAAAGGCAAACAGGAATGAGAGGAGGAGATTGGGAAAGAGAGGGCAAATAAAACAACAAGGGTGAAGTGGGGGAGAGGAAAACGAGAGGCAAATGGCAAATAATGTAATGCGAGAGATAGGGATTGCGATGGGTACTTGGTATGGTTGACTTGCTTACGTGAGCCTCCCCGGCAACGGCGCCAGAAATTCTTCTTGCTACCTCTTGAGCACTGCGTTGGATTTCCCGAAGAGGAGAGGATGATGCAGTAAAGTAGCGTAAGTATTTCCCTCAGTTTTTGAGAACCAAGGTATCAATCCAGTAGGAGACCACGCACAAGTCCCTCATACCTACACAAAACGATAGCAACTCGTAACCAACGCTTAGGGGTTGTCAATCCCTTCACGGTCACTTACGAGAGTGAGATTTGATAGAGATAATATTTTTGGTATTTTTGATAGATAGATGCAAAGTAAAAAGTAAAGGCAAAGTAAAAACAAAGCAAGTAAATGAAGTGATATAGATTGATATGATGAGAATAGACCCGGGGGCCATAGGTTTCACTAGTGGCTTCTCTCAAGAGCATAAGTATTCTACGATGGGTGAACAAATTACTGTTGAGCAATTGACAGAATTGAGCATAGTTATGAGTATATCTAGGCAATGATCATGTATATAGGCATCACGTCCAAAACAAGTAGATCAAAACGATTCTGCATCTACTACTATTACTCCACTCATCGACCGCTATCCAGCATGCATCTAGAGTATTAAGTAAAAACAGAGTAACGCCGTAAGCAAGATGACATGATGTAGAGGGATAAACTCATGCAATATGATAAAACCCCCATCTTGTTATCCTCAATGGCAACAATACAATACGTGCCTTGCAACTCTTTCTGTCACTGAGTAAGGACACCACAAGATTGAACCCAAAGCTAAGCACTTCTCCCATTGCAAGAACTACCAATCTAGTTGGCCAAACCAAAAAGATAATTCGAAGAGACTTGCAAAGATAACTCAATCATACATAAAAGAATTCAGAGAAGAATCAAATATTTTCCATAGATAATACTGGATCATAAACCCACAATTCATCGGTCTCAACAAACACACCGCAAAAAGAAGATTACATCGAATAGATCTCCACGAGAGAGGGGGAGAACATTGTATTGAGATCCAAAAAGAGAGAAGAATCCGTCTAGCTACTAGCTATGGACCCGAAGGTCTGAAGTAAACTACTCACACTTCATCGGAGGGGCTATGGTGATGATGTAGAAGCCCTCCGTGGTGGATGCCCCCTCCGGCGGAGCTCCAGAACAGGCCCCAAGATGGGATCTCGTGGATACAGAAGGTTGCGGCGGTGGAATTAGGTTTCTGGCTCCTGTTCTGATCGTTCGGGGATACGTAGGTATATACAGGAGGAAGGAGTGCGTCGGTGGAGCTCCGAGGGGCCCACAAGGTAGGGGGCGCGCCCAGGGGGCGTGCCTCCCACCCTCGTGACCTCCTCGGGCACTGCTTGGAGTAGGGTCCAAGTCTCCTGGGTCACGTTCGGTTGGAAAATCACGATCCCGAAGGTTTCATTCCGTTTGGACTCCGTTTGATATTCTGTTTCTTCAAAATACTGAAAAAGGCAAAAAACAGCAATTCTGGGCTGGGCCTCCGGTTAATAGGTTAGTCCCAAAAGTAATATAAAAGTGGAAAATAAAGCCCAGTATAGTCCAAAACAGTAGATAAAGTAGCATGGAGCAATCAAAAATTATAGATACGTTGGAGACGTATCACCACCTGAACACATGCACGAAGAGAACACACGAAATCCAGCAAGGATGAGAGGAAACACACACCAGCAGAAAAAAAGTTGCAACAGCAGAGAAGACAGAACAGTGTTGTGTGGTTAGTATATTCCGGTTGTACCGGATCTCCCACCGGTAGTACCGCTTCACCGGTTGTACCGCCCGTAGAGGCGGTAGAACCGCTGACAGTGGCACTACCAGGGGGAGATAGATCTAATTAACCAAGATATACGAATCACACAAGTAATATTCCGATTTCTAGGTACTGCAAACTAGACAGGAGGAAAGCAAAGATCTCTCCCAACCAATAGTTCAAACACTAAACTCGGAATATCAAGTAATGCCCTGGACAAAGGAAGAACCCTAGAACAAGGAACGAAGAACAAGGGGCATTACCACCATCCATGGGAAGAGATCAGGAGGCCTCCACGAAGAGAATCCACGGAGAGCCCACAGATCCGAAGCGCAAGACGCACTCCGGGGCAGGGGCAGTGGTGGCCGGCGGCTAGGGCAAAGAAAAGAAGAACGGAGACAAAGGAAAAAAAAGAAAACCCTTCACCCCCGTCGGATATAAATAGGCCCATAGACACGCAGAGGTAGTACCGCTCCGAGGAGCGGTTGTACCACAAGTCAGGTACAGACTGGTGGTTGTGGGCGGTACTTCCGTTGCCTGGAAGGCACCGGTAGTACCGCCCGGAATCAACCGGTAGTACCGGACGATAGTAACCATGGGGTTGAGCGGTGAAACCGCCCAAGCACCGATTGGAAACCTACTGGGACAGCACAACCAGATACCAACGGTATAACCGCCCATGACCCCGGTTGTACCGCCCGGCCACCAATGCCCAAACCAAGGTCAAAAAGAACAAAGCAAGAGAAAAAACAACCTTGGAGAGCCCAACACATAGGTCAAAGAACAAACCGAAAAACAACACAAGAACTCAGAGCGAACTCCAACCTCTCTCAAGAGAGGGCGGTGGCCGGAGCCACCTATGTTTGAGTCCATTGGTATGGCACCGCAGAGAATTATCCTTGGGCCCATGACCAAAACTCGTCTTTGAAACACAAGTACCATCAAGAATGGCGATTGTGAAAGAGAGGCTCAATTTATGCATAATGGGGGGAGGAAGAGTTCATTGAGAGAACAACACTCCCCCTATGTCCATGCCTACATCTAAACAATACAACAAGTTGAGGATGGTGGGGTGTGCAAGGGTTCAAGCAACATTGCTCGAATCAATGATATTTAGCTCATGCCTTAACTCGCGAAATCTTGCTTCATCCAAGGGCTTCGTGAAAATATCTGCAAGGTTATCATGAGTGTTCACATACTTGAGCTCGATCTCCCCTCGCCTAATGTGATCCCGGATGAAGTGATACCGAATCTCAATATGCTTCATCTTGAAATGTTGCACCGGGTTGAGATAAATCTTGATGGCACTTCCATTATCACACCAAAGAGGCACTTTGTCACAAATGACACCGTACTCCTTTAAAGTTTGCCTCATCCATAAGAGTTGTGCACAACAACTACCGGCCGCCACATATTCCTCTTCGGTGGACGAGAGAGACACACAACTTTGCTTCTTGGAAGACCAACTCACCAAAGAGCAACCAAGAAATTGGCACCCTCCGGAAGTGGACTTCCTATCCACTTTGTCTCCCGCCCAATCAGAATCCGTATATCCTTCAAGCTTGAAGTTTGCTCCTCTTGGGTACCATAAGCCAAAGTTTGGGGTATGAGCCAAATATCGAAAGATTCGCTTGACCGCCACATAGTGGCTTTCCTTCGGTGCGGCTTGAAACCGTGCACACATTCCCACACTCAACATGATATCCGGTCTAGATGCACAAAGGTAAAGCAAGGAGCCAATCATGGAGCGATATACCTTTTGATCCACCGCTTTACCATTGGGATCAATGTCAAGTTGGCACTTGGTAGGCATTGGAGTGGAAGCCGACTTGACATTGCTTATCTTGAATCTTTTTAGCATGTCTTGAGTGTATTTGGCTTCATGTATGAAAGTACCTTCTCTTGTTTGCTTGATGTCGAAACCGAGGAAGAACTTCAACTCTCCCATCGACGACATCTTGAACTTAGAGGTCATGAGAGCGGCAAATTCCTCATTGAAAGCTTTGTTAGGGGAACCAAAGATAATATCATCAACATATAGTTGGCATACAAATAACTCCCCTTTGACCTTCTTAGTAAAAAGAGTGGGATCGATTTGCCCCACCTCAAATCCACGATCTTGTAACAACTTGGTAAGGTGGTCATACCATGCACTTGGGGCTTGTTTAAGGCCATAGAGTGCCTTATCGAGTTGATACACATGATCCGGGAAGTAGGGATCCTCGAACCCGGGGGTTGCTTGACATAGACCAACTCATTAATAGGACCATTACGAAAAGCACTTTTCACATCCATTTGTTGCAACTTAAAGTTGTGATGGGAAGCATAAGCAATCAACAAACATATGGATTCAAGGCGAGCAACGGGAGTGAAGGTTTCACCGTAGTCGATACCCTCGACTTGGGAGTAGCCTTGTGCTACCAATCTTGCCTTGTTAAGAATGATGTTCCCATGAGCATCTTGCTTGTTCTTGAATATCCACTTGGTTCCAATGACGTTGTGGTTCCCCGACAGCCTTGGCACCAATCTCCATACCTTGTTGTACTCGAAGTTGTTGAGTTCTTCATGCATGGCATTGAGCCAATCCGGATCTTCGAGCGCCTCATAGACCTTTTGGGGTTCAACACAAGAGACAAACGCGTGATGCTCACAATAGTTTGCTAATTGTCTACAAGTGCTTACCCCCTTTCTTAGGCTTCCAACCACATTCTCCATGAGATGACCTTTGGTGGTGAGTTTGGAAGCAATCTTCACGGCACGATGCTCTAATTCCTCCTCGGACGTGGAGGGAGGAGGGTTAACTTGATTATCTTGAGCGCCGTCTTGAGCTTGTTCAAGATCTTGAGTTTGCTCTCGATCTTGAACTTGCTCGAGGGGGAGAACTTGACCTTGGGCGTCATTTGGTGGTTCACCACCATCTTGAGGTTGATCTTGTCCTTGATCTTGTTCATGAGGTTGAGGGCCTTCACTTTGTTCTTCGGAAGCGTGTGGGTCTTGGGGAGGTGATGGCTCCACTTGAGTGGAGCATTGTCCTTCTCCTTCGGCCACGAGGGGTTCCTCAACGGGTAGAATATGACCAATACCCATTCTTCTTATGGCCTGGGGAGGAATTTCATCACCTACATCACAAGTACCACTTTGGTCCACTTGGGAGCCATTATTTTCGTCAAACTCCACGTTACACGTCTCCTCAATGAGTCTAGTGGACTTGTTGAGAACACGTTAAGCATGAGAGTTTGTAGCATAACCAACAAATATGCCCTCATAAGCTCTAGCCTCAAATTTAGACAAACGAACACCTTTCTTGAGAATGAAACACTTACACCCGAACACCCGAAAGTACTTGAGATTGGGCTTGTTACCGGCGAGTATTTCATAAGGAGTCTTGTTCAAGCCTTTGCGGAGATAGAGCCGATTGGATGCATGACACACCGTGTTGATGGCTTCGGCCCAAAAGTTGTATGGAGACTTGAACTCCGCCATCATGGTCCTTGCCGCATCCATCAACGCCCGGTTCTTCCTCTCCGCGACACCATTTTGTTGAGGGGTATATGGCGCAGCATATTGATGCTTGATCCCCTCATCACTAAGAAACTCATCCAAGGTGTAGTTCTTGAACTCGGTGCCGTTGTCACTTCTTATTGTCAAGATCTTTGCATCATGTTGACGTTGAGCTTCATTTGCAAAGTCGATGACGGTTTGTTGAGTCTCACTCTTCCTCTTGAAGAAGTATACCCAAGTGTATCTTGAATAATCATCCACAATCACCAAGCAATACTTTCTACCTCCAAGACTATCAAAAGATGGGGGCCCAAATAGATCCATGTGAAGGAGCTCCAAGGGTCTCTTCGAGTAGATGATGGTCGAGGGAGGGTGAGCCTTCTCATGAAGCTTCCCTTCGATACAAGCACGATCTTTGGCAAAACTAACATTTGTTAGTCCATGGACATGGTCCCCCTTGAGAAGACTTTGCAAAGATCTCATATTGACGTGGGCTAAACGGCGATGCCAAAGCCATCCCACGTCAACTTTAGCCATTAGGCATGTCGCGGTCTTAGTGGGTTGCTCCGAAAAGTTAATCACATAGAGACCATTCTCTACATGCCCAACAAAGGCTACTTTAAGAGTCTTGCTCCACAAGAGGGCCACAGTATCAATGTAAAAGAAAGTGGCAAAACCCATAAGTGCAAGTTGACGAACGGAAAGTAAATTGTATGCAAGGGACTCAACAAGCATGACTTTCTCGATAGTTAGATCATGAGATATGACAACCTTGCCAAGACCCAATACCTTAGAATGTGAGGCATCACCCCACTCGACATTGGTGGACATAGATGGAATCTTTTGCACGTCCACCACCAAGTCCTTGCTCCCGGTCATATGATTTGTTGCTCCACTATCGAGCAACCATGACCCCCCACCAGAAGCAAACACCTACAAGAGATCAATGCTTGGTTTTAGGTACCCATTTAGTAATGGGTCCTCTGATGTTAGTAACAAGGGTCTTAGGAACCCCAATAGACCATTCAATGTACTCATAAGGAGAACCAACAAATTTAGCATAAACATGTCCATCACTAGCATGGCACAACACATAAGAAGGGTTAAAGTCGCTGGCTTTGTTGAAGGAGGAGGAGGTGGTTTTGCCCTTTTTGACATCAACACCCTTCACATTGTTCGTCTTCTCCTTAGGAGCACCCTCTCCCTCTTTCACAAAGGTTTGCTTGAGAGGAGAAGGTCATTTGGTCTTGTCGTTCTTCTTCTTGTTCTTGAACTTGGGTGCGAACCCAATTCCTTCCTTCGCCACAACTTGCTTTTGATTGCTCAAAAGGTCATTGAGGTTCTTCTCACCTTGGATGCATGTCACAAGTCCTTTTCAAGTTGATCCTTTAATTTGGCATTCTCCTCCACAAGATGCACATGCTCACAACACGGGTTAGTGGCATATGCATTATCAATTAATACCATATGAGGAAAGGTGGCCTTTTCCTTGGTTAGCTCAACTTGGAGTTGAGCATGAGACTCCTTGAGGTTTGCATGTGCACCCTTCAAGACCTTGTGGGCCTTTTCAAGTACATCAAACTCCTCCTTGAGTCTAGCATGATCAACCCCAAGTTTAGCCTTCTCGGAAGTTAGCACACGAGACACAACAAGAGCGTGATCAAGATCTTTCTTTAACTTGGCATGGTCATCATTGTGTGACTCCTCAAGAGCCAAATGATGCCCACGCTCTTCCTCAAGAGCATTGGAGAGACCCGATATCTCATCGGCATAGTCACGACTATGACCTTCCATCTTAGAGATGGTTTCTTCGTGAGCCTCGATCATGTCATTGGCTTCACCAAGTTGTTCCAAGAGAGCAACAAAATGCTTCTTGGACTTGCCCTTGAGCTTACTCATAAAAGACTCAAATTCATTTACTTCCTCATTAGACCCCTCACTTTCATCAATGCCATCCGTCAAAGAGGGATTAGTAATGATGGTGGTTTTGATGTTGGGGGTTACCTTGTTGGTGGCTTTAGCCATGAGGCACTTGGCGGTGATGTTCTCGTTGGGTGAATCGAAGAGAGACATCCGGGGAGATGTGGCAATGGCAACAGATGCCATGGCCATTGCTTCTCTATCTTCATCATCATCGTCGTCCTCACGGTATTCTTCTTGGACCACCAACCCTCGAGTTGGAGTCTTCTTGGTGAAGTTGTTCTTGTTGGGGAAGGATTTGGCTTTGTCTTTTTGGATGAGCTTGCCACCATTGTCTTCCCGCTTCTCGTAAGGACAATCCACAACAAAATGGCTCACATTACCACAGTTGTAACAAGTTCTCACTTGTTGCTTGCCCTTGAAGCCACTTGAGTTGTTCTTGTTGAAATTTGGCCTTGAGTTCTTCTTGCTCCAAAATTGCCTTGAAGCAAGGGCCATGTGCTCATGATAGTCATATTTTGTATCTTAGGGGTTGCTCTCCTCATCTTCCCCTTCTTCCTCTTCTTCCACAATAATATTGACCTTCAATGCAAGGTTGGGCTTCTTTGCCCTTTGAGAGCGAAGCACTGCATTATCGGCGGTCTTGTCCAAGATGCTCATTGCAACGAACTCATCCAACACTTCACTTGAGGTCATGGAGTGGAAGTCTGGTCTTTGACGAATGACGGAGGACATGGCCTTGTTGTAGGGCATCATGGCCTTGAGGAACTTGCGCTTGATCCAATTATCATCCGTGTCCTTGCTCCCATGATCTCGGAGTGAGACCACGAGTTTGGTTACTCTCCGAAAGAGCTCACGAGGTTCTTCGTCTTCTTTCATTGCAAACTCATCGGCTTCATCTTGCACCACTTCATAGTTGGAGCGTTGAATGCTTGCGCTTCCCCGATAGAGAGACACAGTGCATTGCCATGCATCTTTGGCCATGGCATGGGGTCGGAGATGAGGGAGATCTTCGGGGAGGATAGCATCTTGGATGATGAAGAGAGCATTCTCATTGAATTGATTATCAACCGCTTCTCTAGGGGTGAAGTTGCTTCGGTCATGTGGATAGAAACCTTCTTCAATGATTCTCCAAAGATTAGTATTCACATGATTTAAATGACGCTTGAAGCGATACACCCAAGAATCAAAATCCTCATTTTTTTACAATCTTAGGAGGAGGGCCAACATGATTTAAATGAGTCGAGGGAATCGGTCCTCCATAAGTTGGAGGTTCCACATGGGCAAAGATGTCAGTCCCATTTCTACCTGATAGAGGCGGGGTGTCCCGATCTTTCGATGAGATGATAACTATTGATTTGGTGGAGACAACTTTGACGATCCGACTACAAATGTGCATGACATTGCGCCTTAGCAATCGCTAAACCAATCTCCTGAGGTTACTGACGATGCCGGAAGCACGGTCAGCCTGACCACGAAGGTCTATTCCTGCAAGCAATCGAAGAACGGGCAAGAATATGATAAAGCAATCTGAATATTGCGAGTATATATGAAGTATTGAGAATGGTGGGGATCCGTAAGCGGTCTTGGTCTGGTCGTTGGACACAAACGAAGTACACGAAGTTGCAATGGCTAACTTTTAACTAAACAAATCCCAAGGGAAAAGCTACTAGATGGATCTACTTATATAGGAGCAAGGGGTGGCGGCTAAGGAGGTGGGAGGACGTCCCAAGTAAGCCTAAAACTAACCCTAGGTCGTACAAGGCCAATGGGCCCAAGTGGAGGTGATGTAACACCTTTGGACTTGTAGTTTGACTCGGATTCTGCTGCAGCATCAGATTGTTTCGTCCATAACTCAACGCTCCGGACGAATTTGAAGGTGACTCCAATTGGGTTGGAAAGTGCACGAAATCTAGTTTCCAACAAAAAAAGAATCATTCAATTCGGAGTCCGTATGAAAAAGTTGTGGGTGTTTTGAGTTAGGTATGTCTGTGCAGTCCGAATCTGAATCCAGAACGTGAGAGACTTGGACTCTATCTTCTCTTGGGCCAAAAGTGACGTGAGAGAACTTTTTGAACAACAAATAAACATCTCTTTCTTCCTTATCTTCATATGTGGATTGTACAAATGTCCCATACACCTGCAATTAGACAAAACACAAAAGTGTGTGAAGTATTTTTGTTCTGGATAACATAAATAGATTATTGAATAGCTTGCACTAGAAATCACCTAAGAAATATGCATATATGCAATATTTTTGGTCATATCCAAGGTAGTCATGTCCTCATCATCCTCCCCTTCTTGAAAATAAAGTCGTCCTCGGCGTTGCTTAATCTGAAATGTGGCTAACAAAAGAGACAAGGTGTACATGTTGTATATGTATACGTCATCCATTTTTACTTCCCTTGATTTTGCATATATGACACATGAATAGATGAGTAACTTGCATAGTTCATAAAATCTAAAGCCAACAAATTAGCACAAGAACTAGAAGGCATGAAAATATTGCAACTCAGTTTGCACATATAAGTGAAGCTCTTATTTATTTCAAAAGATTGACAATGTTCATCATTAAACCATCCCAACATTGGTGAATAAACCTTATTTGAATCAAATTTACGTGCTACAACATGCTTAGATAAGCAAACATGCAATGAGTCATTCGACACAGAATCATCACCAAGATTAGAGGTCATATCAAAATGATTAAACATTGATTCTTTTGCATCAATAGTTAATTCAGTGGGTGCACTCAAAATTGTTGGTATTTCAGTTGTTTGATCACATGACACAGTCATGACAGTATCAAGATTCTCTAAAATAGGTGATGTGCTCAAATCACCAGGTAACTCAACACATGATGCATTCAAGTTAACTAGGGATGCATCATTCTCATGTGAAGTTATATCATCAATACCTGTACTGTTACCTTCTCGCAAAGACGTAGCTGATGTAGGTACGGGCGTTGACAATGCACCATACACTTGAGATGATGTCGCGCTCACAATCTAAGGTGGGGCTGCTCTAGTAGGTGCAACGGTGGAGGAACCAACCGGTGGTGGTGAGCATGAACTGGAATAGTAGTTGTTGTAGTCACCCAATGCATCCTCCTGTATCTGTCTCTCAAAGGTACAAGCGCAAACATACATGCCAGTAATGCAACGAGGAATATAATGAAATCTTGCACGAATATCATAGTTCAAACCACCAAAAAATCTATTCATTGTATCATCCTCAGATTCTTCCATGTCACAATGATGCATATAAGATTTGAACTCTTGGTAGTAAGCATGAACGGTGTTACTGCCTTGTTTTAGTTGTTCCAATTTGTGAAGCAATTCACGACGATAGTAAGGAGGAAAAAATTGTTGTCTCATTACAGCTTTCAAAACTTTCCAAGTTGTGGGTTAGTTATCAATGTTTTTCTTACAATGCACACTCCACCAAACAGAAGCAAAGCCAGTAAATGCTCTAGTGGCAGCTCGTACTCGCTCAAGTTCAGAAAAGTCATGGTTACTAAAAACTTGTTCTACTTCAAACTCCCAAGCTAGATAAATAGCAGGATTAAATCTACCCTCAAATGATGGTAAAGAGATAACCTGACCATGTGCTTGTGTGTGTTGTCCCAACTCTCGTGATGGTGAAGACGTGTCCGTCGTCCAAGAACTTCTATCTCCGGAACCTGTCATGATTAGTAGAAACAAGAAACAAAATTCGAGAATAATGTTCCTATGAACTACTAGGATGTGGTTGTAAAGTGCTCACAGTAAAGCAAATATCAATATCTTACAAGTTCTTACCATGCAGCAGGTGGTGACAGGCAACCAGCAATGTCAAATAACTCCGAAGATTGTGTAAAGCGATTGCCAGGGGAACGTACGTATACACGGTGTAGAAATATGTGGAGCTGGGTTGGCTATATATGGTAGCAAAAGATTAGCAATAATCAATTCAGAGATGCAACGTTGAATAAACGCTCAACGATGGTACTGTGCTGGTCCTAGGCTAGACCGGATGAGAGACGCGAGCTTAGAACACTAATGAGGTCACGACGTAGCACAACTAGCATCAATCAAGGATACTAAGTAGCTCTGGACAGCAAGATATAAGTGAAGATCACAACAGTAGTGAAGATAATGATGAAAAACAACTGCCAAGCAGGATATACAACAACTCTCTCCAACTTTCCTCTTGAAAAGTTTGAGCCAATTTTCTGATAAATTTTCAAAGAATGCTAGTAACTCAAGCTTTCCAATGCAAAAAGAAATCACTCAATTCTGAGTTGATATGAGGAGTCAAAGAATTCTAAAACTGGCCTGAAAAACTAGAACAAATTGTATGCGCGAACTTCGAAGGGCAGAAAGACCTATTTAGAAGCTGATTTTGAGACGCCAAATATTGGACATGCTTTTGCAACTATTCAGATGCGTCTAGTCACTAGCTTTAATTTAAGTAATTGTGTAGCCAAAACGGACTTCGTATGAGGAAGTTATGCCTTTTTTACTGAACAGTGCGCAAAACATATTTCAATCCGAATTCAAGTACGAGATTGATTCTAGATAGATTCGAATTTTTTTCTTCTCTTTTTTTCTCTCTGCCTTTTTTTCTCTCTGCTTTTTTTTCTTTCCCTCTTTCAAAGACAAACTAGATAAGATGCAGATTGGATCAAGTGAAGATGTGAACGACCTCAACTATGATTGTGACAATGAACTATGAGTAGCACGTGGTGGAAATTGATGGATGGTGTGGTGGACAGCGGAAAGGATAACGATGCAGCGGCGACGTGACTAATGTGAACGGAACTCGAAACTCTAAACGAACTAGACACTAAGACCAGCAACTCGACACGACGCTGCAACTGATAATTCAATAACACAAACAATGAAAAGAAAATTGCAAAGGCTTAGACTGGCTTGGACAAAGGATGAATAGATCTAACTTTTTTTTGGGGTTTTTTCTCGCACAATAGGTAAGAAAATAAATTGAATCTAGGGATAACTGGAAAATCTCACCGAGCAACCTGAAAACTGATACCACTTGATAGAGGTGGGGTGTCCCGATCTTTCGATGAGATGATAACTATCGATTTGGTGGAGACAACTTTGACGATCCGACTACAAATGTGCATGACGTTGCGCCTTAGCAATCGCTAAACCAATCTTCTGAGGTTACTGACGATGCCGGAAGCACGGTCAGCCTGACCACGAAGGTCTATTCCTGCAAGCAATCGAATAACGGGCAAGAATATGATAAAGCAATCTGAATATTGCGAATATATATGAAGTATTGATAATGGTGGGGATCCGTAAGCGGTCTTGGTCTGGTCATTGGACACAAACGAAGTACACGAAGTTGCAATGGCTAACTTTTAACTAAACAAATCCCAAGGGAAAAGCTACTACATGGATATACTTATATAGGAGCAAGGGGTGGCGGCTAAGAAGGTGGGAGGACGTCCCAAGGAAGCCTAAAACTAACCCTAGGTCGTACAAGGCCAATGGGCCCAAGTGAAGGTGATGTAACACCTTTGGACTTGTAGTTTGACTCGGATTCTGCTGCAGCATCAGATTGTTTCGTCCATAACTCAACGCTCCAGACGAATTTGAAGGTGATTCCAATTGGGTTGGAAAGTGCACGAAATCTAGTTTCCAATAAAAAAAGAATCATCCAATTTGGAGTCCGTATGAAAAAGTTATGGGCGTTTTGAGTCAGGTATGTCTGTGCAGTCCGAATCTGAATTCAGAACGTGAGAGACTTGGACTCTATCTTCTCTTGGGCCAAAAGTGACGTGAGAGAACTTTTTGAACAACAAATAAACATCTCTTTCTTCCTTATCTTCATATGTGAATTGTACAAATATCCCATACACCTGCAATTAGACAAAACACAAAAGTGTGTGAAGTATTTTTGTTCTGGATAACATAAATAGATTATTGAATAGTTTGCACTAGAAATCACCTGACAAATATGCATATATGCAATATTTTTGGTCATATCCAAGGTAGACATGTCCTCATCACTACCACTAGTAGAAGGACCCTTCTCACTATTAGCTTCCCCCTTGTCGAAGTTAGCATCCGTCACCTTGTTAGTGGGATCACCCACTTTCAACGGCGAGGTAGGTAGTTTAAGTCCTTCTAAGAATTTATTAAACATGCTTTCAATCATGTTTGTCATGGAGGTTTTCAATGTGTCCAAGGCCACATTGAATTTCCTCATGGGACATCGGTTTCCCAATTACCCGTAGACGAGATCGGATTCACACCGGAGTGCTCCTCCTCCCTACCGTCTATGGTGTCAACCATACTCTTCGGACGGCAATTCCTTAATAAAGAGACGAGGCTCTGATACCAATTGAAAGGATCAATATATTTGACTAGGGAGGGTGAATAGGCAACTAACAATTTTTAATTTTCTTTAACAATTTAAACTTTGCATCAAAGTAGGTTGTCTAGAAATGTAACTAAGTGAGCAACCTATATGATGCAACAACAATAAGCACACAATCAAGCAAGAGATATAACACAAATAAGCTTGCACAAGTAAAGGCACGAGATAACCAAGAGTGGAGCCGGTGGAGACGAAGATGTGTTACCGAAGTTCCTTCCCTTTGAAGGGAAGTACGTCTCCGTTAGAGTGGCGTGGAGGCACAATGCTCCCCAAGAAACCACTAGGGACACCATATTCTCCTCACGCCCTCACACAATGCGAGATGCCGTGATTCCACTATTGGTGCCCTTGAAGGCGGCAACAGGACCTTTACAAACAAGGTTGGGACTCTCTCCACAACTTAATTGAAGACTCCCAACGAAACCACGAAGCTTCACCACAATGGAATATGGCTCTGAGGTGACCTCAACCGTCTAGGGTGCTCAAACACCCAAGAGTAATAAAATCCACACAAGAAAGTATGGGGGAAGCAAATATCCTTTGGTGGAAGTGTAGATCTAGGTCTCCTCCTTCAACCCCTAGCAAATCAACAAGTTTGAGTGGCTAGAGAGAGAGATCGGTCAAAGAGAGCTTGAGAGCACCAATGGTGGAGTGAGAGAGGTAAGAGGTGAGAGTGGTAGGTGGAAGAACCACCTTATATAGCAACCCTAATAAATCCAACCGTTACTGCGTTTTCAGCACTGCAGCGGTACAATCGCTCCTTGTCCCGGTACAACCGGGACTCATGGTGTATCGACAGAACCCTACCAGGCGGTACAACCGGGCCACCAGGCGGTAGTACCGGTTTAGTGAAGAACCGGACTGAAAGATCGCGGATGTCGCCTAGAGGGGGGGGGGTGAATAGGCGCTTTAAAATAATTGCAGTTTAGACTTGAACAAATGCGGAATAAACCTAGCGGTTAATTTGTCAAGCATAAAACCTACAACAACTAGGCTCACCTATGTGCACCAACAACTGATGCTAAGCAAGATAAGTAACTATGTGATAGCAAGATATAAGACAAAGAACAATATGGCTATCACAAAGTAAAGTGCATAAGTAAAGGGCTCGGGTAAGAGATAACCGAGGCACGCGGAGACGACGATGTATCCCGAAGTTCACACCCTTGCGGATGCTAATCTCCGTTTGGAGCGGTGTGGAGGCACAATGCTCCCCAAGAAGCCACTAGGGCCACCGTAATCTCCTCATGCCCTCGCACAATGCAAGATGCCGTGATTCCACTAAGGGACCCTTGAGGGCGGTCACCGAACCTGTACAAATGGCAACCCTTGGGGGCGGTCACCGAACCCGTACACTTTGGCAACCCTTGGGGGCGGTCACCGGTACCCGTCAAATTGCTCGGGGCGATCTCCACAACCTAATTGGAGACCCCGATGCTTGCCCGGAGCTTTACACCACAATGATTGAGCTCCGAACACCACCAACCGTCTAGGGCGCCCAAGCACCCAAGAGGAACAAGCGCAAGGGTACCAAGCACCCAAGAGTAATAAGCTTCTCAACTTGTAACTTCCACGTATCACCGTGGAGAACTCAAACCGATGCACCAAATGCAATGGCAAGGACACACGGAGTGCCCAAGTCCCTAACTCTCAAATCCCACCGAAGCAACAAAAGCTATGGAAAAAAAGGAGAGGAAGAACAAGAAGGAGAACACCAAGAACTCCAAGATCTAGATCCAAGGGGTTCCCCTCACATAGGGGAGAAAGTGATTGATGGAAATGTGGATCAGATCTCCTCTCTCTTTTCCCCCCAAAACTAGCAAGAATCCATGGAGGGATTGAGGGATAGCAAGCTCCAAGAGGTCAACAATGGTGGGGGAAAAGCTAGCAAGAGGAATTAGGTTGAAGGTGGAAGAAGGGGGTATAAATATCCCCAAGAAAAATGTGGTCGTTGTACACAACCGCCACCCCGGGCACCCGGACAAAAGGGGTCGGGGCACCCGGACCCAACAGAGAAAAATGCCATACAACCCCGGGCACCCGGGGGTAAAACCCCAGGCACCCGGACACACATGGAAAGACACAGGGCAGAGGGGGCCAGGCACCCGGAGGGGGCCGAGAGGAGGTGACAGAGGAGCCCGGGCACCCGGGGATCCAAGACCCCGGGCACCCGGGGTGGTCAGAGGAGGTTCCGGAGCAGCCCCAGAAGACGCCGGGCACCCGGGGGGAGAGACCCCGGGCACCCGGACCGACCAGAGAGGTCACTAAGGAGGGGCTCGGGTGACCCCGGGCACCCGGGGGTCAAGGACCCCGGGCACCCGCACTAGGCAGAGAGATGCGGGAACCGGTAAAATAGAAACGACCACAACTTTTGCAAACGAACTCCGAATTTGATGAAACCAAGTTTGTTGGAAAGCTAAAGACAAGGGCTAACACAATCTTGATAGAAATATCAAGAAAAAAAAGTGAGGAAAAACCCAAAATAAAATGGTGAGAACCCTTTCTCAAAGAACACCGGTAAAACCTCCAACACCGAAAACGCGATAGAAGAAGCATGCGAACTCCGTTTTTGAAGAACTCAAGCTTCATCAAGATGACCATAAGCTCCAAAACTCACAAAGAGAACCAAACAAGTACCAAGAAAGATGATGCAAGGATGCAATGGTTTGAGCTCTTTACTAATGATAGGATAAAGCTACTCATCGAGAGCCCCTCTTGATAGTACGGCAATCGATCCTAAAACCCGGTCTCCCAACTACCACCATGAGACCGGTAAAATAGAAAAACTATATATCAAGGGCAAACCTTTGACTTGCACATTGTCCACTTGAGCTAGATGATGACAAACTTGTCCTCCTCAAGATGGACCACCTTTCTTGATTGCATTGGGTCGATGAAGACTAGATGATTGCTCCCCCATACTCCATTATGGGTGAGTCACTCTTCGGCACATCTTCACAAGTCCATTGACACCAAAATGGACGGCAAGCTTCAATCATTTGATCTCTTCGTGATGCTCCACTTAAACTTGCACATGACAATCTTGATGATGATCACCACTTGATGTTTCCTCTCCATGGGTTGAGCGATATCTTCCTCTTGACGCAAGACCATGAACACATACCTAACCCCACATAGAACTCTCACATAGACCATGGGTTAGTACACAAAGCACAATGGACAATGCTTACCATACCATGGGATCACTTGATCCCTCTCGGTACATCTTCTACGCTTTGTGAGTTGATCAACTTGATTCACTCTTGACTTAGTCTTGATCAACCTTGAATCTTTACAACTCTCTTCATTTGGATGATGTCTTGAAGGTAAACATGAATGATCACACAATCTTCTTCTTCAATACATGCTTGCAATAAGCACAACACTCACATAACCAATCTTTGGATAATTCCTTAATAGCACCTTGGTCAACACATAAACTCCTTGAAACCAACACATGGACTTCAAGAAGAGCCTATGGACAAATCCTTCAAATATAACTCAATGCAACCATTAGTCCATAGAGAGTGTCATCAATTACCAAAACCACACATGGGGGCACCGCATGTCCTTTCAATCTCCCCCATTTTGGTAATTGATGACAATCACTTTCAAGAGAGTTTATATAAGGAATTATGCTTCACTATGCAATGCAACAACCAACAGTGCATGCGTATGAGATGCAAATGCTAAGGAACAAAACCAAAGCAGGAGGGGATAACTCTCTAAACTTCTCCACAAAACTCTCTAAAACTTCTCCCCCATTGGCATCGATTGCCAAAATGGGCAAAAAGCTAAGAAGGCCAATATAAATTGTGTTCCTCCATAAATTGTGTGTTTCTCCACAAGAGAGTGGAAAGCAATACACATATCCAACGGTAAATACTTGGAGGAGCACAAACTATATTGAGGCACAAAGATTGCTAAAGAAAGATATGCCACAGAGACATAACAAAGAGAGTCACAAGCAATCAAAAGATACTAATTGAAGCAAGCAATCAAAGTATATCAATTGGACCAACTAGACCAATGATCCTACGAGCCAGATGAAAAAGATATTAAGATATGAGCAGTGGAGTGTTCTAAAGAAACTAGAGAAGCTCCCCATGATTTGTGCACAAATAAGAATATTTGTGTTGGATACAGAGTGCAAAAAATAGGATCATAGCTCCCCCAAAATCAAAAGAAACTTACAACAATTTTAAGTGAGCAAATAGGAAACAAAGCCTAGCACTTGCAACAAACAAATGATTGAGCAATCATGAAAAAGAGGCAACTAAGAATAGGCTCAACCAAAATGATGTGTGTGAGTCATGGCAAAGTACTTGAGAAGACTAAAATAAGGATGAGCATTAAGCATCAACATAGTCTTGGATAAATGAGATACACGGTTCATGACATGATGACCCCACACACACCCAACAAGCAAATGGGTTCACAAGCTCACTAAAATGTGATTTAACAACAAGGCTTGCGACGACCCATGGTGAAGAAAGAAAAGGAAAGCCTCATCAAGACGAGGGATACCAATTAGATGGCAAAAGCCTCATAAAGATAAGTATGAGGAAAATAAACTTCACCACACAAGAGTGCATCAAGATGCAACGATATAAGACACGCACTCAAGGCAAAAGCTTTCATGGAGCCACCAAAGAAATAACATAAGAAAGACAAGGTTGACGTGAAAGAAAGGATATCATCTAGAGATGTAATTTCTCTCAGGTGTATAAGGTTCTAGGTAGACGAAATCATGATGATATATATCTACAAGAAGGATGTACACCCGACATAGTTACAACACGAAGGAACAAGATATCCAAAAGGAAGTCATACATATACCAATAAGATATTTGCTTGGAAGCATAGCACATGGCTAGATATGGTCTTATTGTATATAAATGAATCCCTACCACACAACTATCAAAGACATCACAACTAGCAACAAGAGATCATTGTTGAGATGCTTTGAGAAAGGAAACAAGTATCACAAGAAAGAATGAATTACATGCCATGATACAACCTACACAAGGTTGATGCAAGAAATGTGTGCATGAAGTAGATGATGATACTTGTTACCGAGATACCATTGGAAGGATGTAGTTGATACCAATTGAAGGTAGATAGTAGTTCATTGATCATCCTAGCTTGACTCCAGTAAGCACATGGTGACACCACCTTCCTTGTGAGTGAGTCGAGCATCCAATGCATCTCCAAATGTTCCTAGAAGAACAACACAAACTAAACAGTACCCAAACTCATTGGGACCAAAAAGTTAGAAACACCAATACATAGGACAAACTCCACATAAATATGTGCATATAGATGTGAAAATGAATTTCATGAACATCTCATCCAAATTGAGAGTAGGTGGAGTTTCCCCTATATATTGGGTCAAAGAAAGAAAGCATGCCCAAGAAAATACATGAAGTAAATATGCATGCTCAAGACTTTCAAGAACTGAAACCAAATGACAAAGAAATGCCAAGAGAAAAAGGATACCAAATGGAGAAATCATCACTTGGAGGATATCCATAACAGATACATCGAGGAATGAGATAACCATTGATACACACTAAATAAAAGATATCAAACTCCCAAAAGAGAGGATGGTTCCAAACAAACCAAGCTCTCTACAAAGTTTCATGATGGCACAAAGTACCAAAAAGAAACGGCTTGCCTTCCAAAAACACACACTTGATATGGATCACAAGATGAGTGTTTTATAGAAAACTAGCAAAAATGCCCGTGCTTTGCAATGGGAGAAGAAAACATATCACAGCTGCTAGCGGCCAACCACAACACCTTGACGAGATGTCGTGAAACAATAGCTTCGTTGAGATGAACAAAAGAGACTATTGCCATGACATGTAAATGTCTGTATTTTGGCGCCAATGATTTATTATGCACTCGTATGTACCGGGTTCAATAGCGGCTACTGTCAATTTATCATGTATTTACTTTATTATTAGGTAAAGATTGGACGTGCAAGCATACACTCCCTCCATCCGGAAATACTGTCATCAATGACAAGTATTTCCGGATGGAGGGAGTATGTTTTTGTGGTGTGTGTCTAAACTGTGTATATATGTTAATCCAACATTGTCCAATCCTTCCTATCTATGCGTAGTGTTTGTTTCCTTTTCAGTACAAAGTCAAATTCAACCTTAAATTAAAAATATATAGTACAGTTTCAAAAGTGTGCATAACTTATAGAACAAACACTTTTTTCCGAGTGATAGTATGTGAGCTAAACCGTCCGCATGATGGACTGGGGGATATTTACTCAAAATTGCACATTTATTTAAAAAACACGACGTGCACGGAGATATTTATGGGTCAACAATGCTGCTAGCTAACACGTAGAAATCAATAGCATTGCTGGCGGTCCAGCATCGCTGGCGGTCCAGCATTGTGTGTCACCTCACACGATGACACGTTCCAAATGGACCTCCCCCACCCAGATTCCATGATCGGGAGTCCCCACACGCTATGTCACGGCCGCGCTTCTGGGAGTCTGAGCGCTGATGCACCGGCGAGGTGAGTGTGAAGAGCCCGCAGCCCCTTCTCCACTGCTCCCCCTTCCGACCCTCTCTCTTGTCTTTGGTCCACGCGCCATTGGGGCGGCGTGGACATCCGCCGCCTTCTGCTGCCTATGGGTCAGCGTCCACCACCACCACACACTACCCCCATGCACCGTCCTCTACATTGCCGGCTGCCTCCTTGCCTTTGCACACACCCGATGGAGCCGAGCAGCCATTCGTTTCCTCCACATGGAGCTTTGTAATCTTGATTTCGAGAATTCATTCGTTTCCTCCTCCTTGGGCCTCTGTAAATATTGATTATTTGCTCCTTCGTGTTTTCTTTTGTTGAGGATCCCTCTACTTGTAGATTTCGAGGCGGCTTGTTTTCAGGCAACTCACGTGACATATATGAATTGGTGTGATCAGATACAGATAAGCAAGGTGGGACTATTAATTTATTTGGAGAACGAATCTTCGTTCAGCGTCAAGGGACGGGATGGTTGGTTGTGATTTCGATTTTTCGTGGTTCTAGGCGTCACGTGGCCGATGGCCCAGGCCCCAAAATAATAATTAAATGTGGTTTTTCTCCACGCATTGTACTGTTTAGTACCACCTCGAATATGTTTAAATTTTAAACTGAAAGCGTAAAATCACGATAAGAAGCGTATTATGACGGTGAACCCACGGAGTCAATCCGTGCGTTATTATTAGGGAAATATAGGATAGCTCCCCCAAGACTAGTGCATTATAGACAACTTGAATTTGAATACAAAATGCACAAGGTGGGATCACCACTTTCACTATATCTAGAAAACACTAGACAAGGTCAAGAAAATAACAAGATCCACAAGTAGTATGAAAGACGAAGGGAGTTGACACATTCCTTGGCAAGAGAAAAGGCAATAAGAGCAAACCCCAACGTGGAGATGATCAATAATTTCTATCACACATAGGTGAGTACCAATTGTCAAAAGACAAGAAGTATTTGGAAAAAAAATCCCGGAGGTAGATAGCAAGGAAATCCAATATCATCTTCACACCAAACACAAGCAATTTGCAACTTGTAGAGCTAACATGTCACCTAGGAACAAGATAATTTACAATATCAATTCTAAGTGACAATACCTGAAATGTACACATTTTCTAGGCTTGTAATATGCACATAGCATATTACTCCCCCATAATGTGATACCAATTAAAGATAAACAAGAGGCAAATAGAAGGATCCAACAAGAGACAGTTAATGGACTATGTAGAATTTGAATTTCTCATGAGAAGACATGCCACATAGCGACTAGATAATCTTGTGATATCAATACTAGATGGTATTCCTCATGAACACACAATTATAGGATTGTGAGGTGCACAAAGCACATCACTCCCCCACAATGGGATATTCCATTAATCTCTCACACGAGCCAACTAAGATACAAACACTAGGTATAAAGGCTCAACGCACCACACACATGTAGATGATATGCAAACCAACATACACATACTTGATTTATCAAGATAAGCAAATTGGAGGCACAACATATACAAACACATGCAAAGAACAAAACCAAAACATGCAAAAAGGGGCAAGTAACTTTCAATGTAAACAATTTAAGTACAAGTTACTGGAAGGAGGCACATTGGATATATGATAGAAACTTGATAACCCAATTGACTTGGCTTGAGACAATAAGAATGATGAAGTCCCCTTAATTCTTCATAATGTAGCCAAGTCTCCAATGCCCTCCAAAGACACCTATTGATCAAGTTTGAGCTTGGTGGTCCCCAACCAAGTTGGGACCTAAGAGGTTAGTCACAATAGGCTTGGCTACCCAAATGGTTCTTTTCTTGACACCACTTTGAGTACCAACAAACTTGGCAAACACATTGCCAACCTTATCTTTCCCAAGAGAATAGATATCATCAATAATAATTGGGTTGGATAAGTTACCACTAGTGCATGAAGAAGCGACGTGGCCTTTCTCACGACATAAGTAGCAACATCTACTCTTCACTTTCTTCTCACCTGATTTCTCAACAAGAGAAGCATTAACTTGAGTCTTCTTGGGAAGTGGCCTTTCTTCAACTTGAGGTTGAGCATGAGATTGAACTTGTGGCCTCTTCACTTGTTGCTTAACACTAATGGCCTTCTTCTTCAATGGCCAAGATCTAACATGATGCCCTTCAATTTTGCACTTGAAGCAAATAATCTTGGCCGAGTTCTTGACTTGTTCTTGGCCCTTCTTCGTGTTCATATTGGACTTATTCTTCTTGTTAGAGTTGAATCCAAGTACACCTTTGTCATTGGGGGATTTTTGCACACTCAAGATATTGTTGAGTGTGGATTTCCCTTCGTGACTCTTTTCCAAGTCTTTCTTCAAAGAAGTGACTTGGGCCTTGAGCTCTTTGATTTCCTCTACATGGTTAGTCTCAACACAAGTACTAGAGGAAGTATAAGCTTCATCATTAGAGCAACAAGGCGAGGAAAGCAATTCATCACAAGATGTACCAATGTTATGCATAGATGAATTACGAGGACTAGCACAAGGCAATATAGCATTTTGACTAAAAATAGTGCTAACGTCCACATGAGGCTCACTAGATGTTACCTTATAAATCATAGCCTCATGAGCTATTTTTAGCACCTTATGGGATACAAGAAAATCATCATGAGAGCTAGAAAGCTTTTCATGACTTTCTTCCAATTTCCCATAATTGCTAGATAGCAACTTAAGTTGAGCCCTTAGCTCAACATTTTCCTTTAAAATGGATGCTTCACAAGAAATAGAGTTAGTAGCACAAGCATCATCATTAACAACAAGAGGAGAAGGCAACTTGGCAAGCTCTTTTAAATAAGAAGCTTCAAGTTGAGCATGAGACTCGGTGATTTTGATGAGCTCACCCTTGATGACCCTTGAGCCATTTTCGAGGTGCTCAAAATCCTCAAGGAGTCTAGCATGAGCAACTTCAAGCTTAGCATTTTTAGTTTCAAAATCATTGGCCACCTCAAGAGCTCTATCATGAGATTCCTTCATCCTAGATAATTCTAGAGCAAAAGTCTCCTCAAGA
Source organism: Triticum aestivum (assembly GCF_018294505.1). Lineage (NCBI taxonomy): Eukaryota > Viridiplantae > Streptophyta > Magnoliopsida > Poales > Poaceae > Triticum > Triticum aestivum. The sequence continues at coordinate 6,981,135 of NC_057804.1, forward strand.
GATTCCTTGGTGGTTTGTTCAAGTTCAAGAGCTTGGGAGAGGTCTGCAATCTCATTAGCGTAATCATGCTCATGACCTTCCATTTTATCAATGGTGACCTCATGCTCCTCGAGATGATATTCCAACTCCTCAATGTATTTCTTTCCATCGATGGCAATAGACATGATTTCCATGAAGTTGGAATGAGCAATTTTATTGTTACGAAGAGCTTTAAAAATCATTTCTCCCTTAATTTTTAAGGAAGCAACATTATCATTCTCTTCATCATTATCCTCATCATCATTAGCATTAACATCATCATCAAGAGACATATTGGGGTTCAAAGTAGGAGATACCTTTGAAGCCTTAGCCATAAGGCAAAAAGCAATAGATGATGATGTAGGATCCCTTGAAGCACCATTCAAGACCACATCTTGTTCCATGGAGTGTTGGATTTCCTCTACATTGTTAGCACAACAACTCGAGGAAATAGATAAATTTTTATCATGGCAACAAGACATAGCAAGCATATCATCATGAGATTTGAGCAAGAAATTTCTACATGATATGCAAGGACTATCAACACAAGCATGTGAAACATGTAAGGTGCTCGAAGTGTTAAAGTCCAAAGAAAGACCATCGCAATAAGATAATGATGAAGGATCACCAAGAACAAGCACACTATCATCATTGCAATGACCAACACTACTCACCATAACATTACCTTGTGGCAATCCACATGTAGGTGAAGTAGAAGAGAAGGTAACACGGCCAGAGGTGGAGGGAGAACAATCATCCCCACAAATCTTGGACACACCATATTTATCTTGAAGCTTTGTCCACAACTCATGAGCATCCCGGAATGGCATGAGTTGAAATATAACTACATTGCTCAAAGCATCGAAAAGCACATTAGAAGCTTCAACATTGAGATAAGAGTTTTTCTCATCCTCGAAAGATAATATTTGGGGATCCTTTGGAGGAGAAAAACCATATCTACAGATCACTCTAAATTTGGGTCCATGACCCTAAAGAGATTAAGCATGCGAATAACCCAAACATCAAAATTTGTGCCATCAAAACTAAGAGTGTCAGAGAATCCTAATCCCCTAGTCGACATCTTTACTCTCTAGGCGGTTAAGCCTAATAAAGAGAGACGAGGCTCTGATACCAATTGAAAGATCGCGGATGTCGCCTAGAGGGGGGGGGGGTGAATAGGCGCTTTAAAATAATTACAGTTTAGACTTGAACAAATGCGGAATAAACCTAGCGGTTAATTTGTCAAGCACAAAACCTATAACAACTAGGCTCACCTATGTGCACCAACAACTTATGCTAAGCAAGATAAGTAACTATGTGATAGCAAGATATAAGACAAAGAACAATATGGCTATCACAAAGTAAAGTGCATAAGTAAAGGGCTCGGGTAAGAGATAAATGAGGCACGCGGAGACGATGATGTATCCCGAAGTTCACACCCTTGCGGATGCTAATCTTTGTTTGGAGTGGTGTGGAGGCACAATGCTCCCCAAGAAGCCACTAGGGCCACCGTAATCTCCTCACGCCCTCGCACAATGCAAGATGCCGTGATTCCACTAAGGGACCCTTGAGGGCGGTCACCGAACCCGTACAAATGGCAACCCTTGGGGGCGGTCACCGAACCCGTACACTTTGGCAACCCTCGGGGGCGGTCACCGGTACCCGTCAAATTGCTCGGGGCGACTCCACAACCTAATTGGAGACCCCGACGCTTGCCCGGAGCTTTACACCACAATGATTGAGCTCCGAACACCACCAACCGTCTAGGGCGCCCAAGCACCCAAGAGGAACAAGCTCAAGGGTACCAAGCACCCAAGAGTAATAAGCTTCTCAACTTGTAACTTCCACGTATCACCGTGGAGAACTCAAAGCGATGCACCAAATGCAATGGCAAGGACACAAGGAGTGCCCAAGTCCCTAACTCTCAAATCCCACCAAAGCAACAAAAGCTATGTAAGAAAAGGAGAGGAAGAACAAGAAGGAGAACACCAAGAACTCCAAGATCTAGATCCAATGGGTTCCCCTCACATACGGGAGAAAGTGATTGGTGGAAATGTGGATCTAGATCTCCTCTCTCTTCCCCCCCCCAAAACTAGCAAGAATCCATGGAGGGATTGAGAGATAGCAAGCTCCAAGAGGTCAACAATGGTGGGGGGAAAAGCTTGCAAGAGGAATTAGGTTGAAGGTGGAAGTGAAGGAAATATGCCCTAGAGGCAATAATAAAGTTATTATTTATTTCCTTATATCATGATAAATGTTTATTATTCATGCTAGAATTGTATTAATCGGAAACATAATACATGTGTGAATACATAGACAAACAGATTGTCACTAGTATGCCTCTACTTGACTAGCTCGTTGATCAAAGATGGTTATGTTTCCTAGCCATAGACATGAGTTGTCATTTGATTAACGGGGTCACATCATTAGGAGAATGATGTGATTGACATGACCCATTCCGTTAGCTTACCACTCGATCGTTTAGTATGTTGCTATTGCTTTCTTCATGACTTATACATGTTCCTATGACTATGAGATTATGCAACTCCCGTTTACCGGAGGAACACTTTGTGTGCTACCAAACGTCACAACGTAACTAGGTGATTATAAAGGTGCTCTACAGGTGTCTCCGAAGGTACTTGTTGGGTTGGCGTATTTCAAGATTAGGATTTGTCACTCCGATTGTCGGAGAGGTATCTCTGGGCCCACTCGGTAATGCACATCACTTAAAGCCTTGCAAGCATTGCAACTAATGAGTTAGTTGCGGGATGATGTATTATGGAACGAGTAAAGAGACTTGCCGGTAACGAGATTGAACTAGGTATTGAGATACCGACGATCGAATCTCGGGCAAGTAACATACCGATGACAAAGGGAACAACATATGTTGTTATGCGGTTTGACCGATAAAGATCTTCGTAGAATATGTGGGAGCCAATATGGGCATCCAGGTCCCGCTATTGGTTATTGACCGGAAACGTGTCTCGATCATGTCTACATAGTTCTCGAACCTGTAGGGTCCGCACGCTTAACGTTTCGTTGACGATATAGTATTATATGAGTTATGTATGTTGGTAACCGAATGTTGTTCGGAGTCCCGGATGAGATCGTGGACATGAAGAGGAACTCCGGAATGGTCCGGAGATAAAGTTTGATATATGGGATAATAGTGCTTGATCTCCGGAAGGGTTTCGGAATTCACCGGAAGGGGTTCCGGATGTTTCCTGAAATGTTTGGGTACGAGAACACGTTATTTGGGCCAAAGGGGGAAGCCCACAAGGTTTTTGGAAAGCGCAAAAGGAAGTTTTGCGGAGTCCAGGGGCCAGATGCCAGGGTCCCTGGCGTCTGGGTCCAGACGCCGGGAACCTTGGCGTCTGGCCCTGGAGTCCGAAAAGGACTCTTGCCTTTCGGGTGAAACCGACTTTGTGGAGGCTTTTACTCCAAGTTTCGACCCCAAGGCTCAACATATAAATAGAGGGGCAGGGCTAGCACCAAAGAGACATCAAGAAACACCAAGCCGTGTGCCGGCAACCCCGTCCCCTCTAGTTTATCCTTCGTCACAGTTTTCGTAGTGCATAGGCGAAGCCCTGCGGAGATTGTTCTTCACCAACACCGTCACCACGCCGTCGTGCTGCCGGAACTCATCTACTACTTCGCCCATCTTGCTGGTTCGAGAAGGCGAGGACGTCATCGAGCTGAACGTGTGCAGAACTCGGAGGTGCCGTGTGTTCGGTACTTGGATCGGTTGGATCGTGAAGACGTACGACTACATCAACCGCGTTGATAAACGCTTCCGCTTAGCAATCTTCAAGGGTATGAAGATACACTCCCCCTCTCGTTGCTATGCATCACCATGATCTTGCGTGTGCGTAGGATTTTTTTTGAAATTACTACGTTCCCCAACAGTGGCATCCGAGCCTAGGTTTTATGCGTAGATGTTATATGCACGAGTAGAACACAAGTGAGTTGTGGGCGATACAAGTCATACTGCTTACCAGCATGTCATACTTTGGTTCGGCAGTATTGTTGGATGAAGCGGCCCGGACTGACATTATGCGTACGCTTACGCGAGACTGGTTTTATCGCCATGCTTTGCACACAGGTGACTAGCGGGTTTCTATTTCTCCAACTTTAGTTGAATCGAGTATGGCTACGCCCGGTCCTTGCGAAGGTTAAAACAACACTAACTTGACGAACTATCGTTGTGGTTTTGATGCGTAGGTAAGAACGGTTCTTGCTCAGCCCGTAGCAGCCACGTAAAACTTGCAACAACAAAGTAGAGGACGTCTAACTTGTTTTTGCAGGGCATGTTGTGATGTGATATGGTCAAGACGTGATGCTATATTTTATTGTATGAGATGATCATGTTTTGTAACCGAAGTTATCGGCAACTGGCAGGAGCCATATGGTTGTCGCTTTATTGTATGAAATGCAATCGCCCTGTAATGCTTTACTTTATCACTAAGCGGTAGCGATAGTCGTAGAAGCATAAGATTGGCGAGACGACAACGATGCTACGATGGAGATCAAGGTGTCGCGCCGGTGACGATGGTGATCATGGAGGTGCTTCGGGGATGGAGATCACAAGCACAAGATGATGATGGCCATATCATATCACTTATATTGATTGCATGTGATGTTTATCTTTTATGCATCTTATCTTGCTTTGATTGACGGTAGCATTATAAGATGATCTCTCACTAAATTTTAATTATCAAGAAGTGTTCTCCCTGAGTATGCACCATTGCCAAAGTTCGTCGTGCCCAGACACCACGTGATGATCGGGTGTGATAAGATCTACGTCCATCTACAACGGGTGCAAGACAGTTTTGCACACGCGGAATACTCAGGTTAAACTTGACGAGCCTAGCATATGCAAATATGGCCTCGGAACACGGAGACCGAAAGGTCGAGCGTGAATCATATAGTAGGTATGATCAACATAATGATGTTCACCATTGAAAGCTACTCCATTTCACGTGATGATCGGTTATGGTTTAGTTGATTTGGATCACGTGATCACTTAGAGGATTAGAGGGATGTCTTTCTAAGTGGGAGTTCTTAAGTAATATGATTAATTGAACTTAAATTTATCATGAACTTAGTCCTGGTAGTATTTTGCAAATTATGTTGTAGATCAATAGCTTGCGTTGTTGCTTTCATATGTTTATGTTGATATGTTCCTAGAGAAAATTGTGTTGAAAGATGTTAGTAGCAATGATGCGGATTGGATCTATGATCTGAGGTTTATCCTCACTACTGCACAGAAGAATTATGTCCTTAATGCACCGCTAGGTGACAGACCTATTGCAGGAGCAGATGCAGACGTTATGAACGTTTGGCTAGCTCAATATGATGACTACTTGATAGTTTTGTGCACCATGCTTTATGGCTTAGAATCGGGACTTTAAAGACGTTTTGAATGTCATGGACCATATGAGATGTTCCAGGAATTGAAGTTGTTATTTCAAGAAAATACCTGAGTTGAGAGATATGAAGTCTCCAACAAGTTCTATAGCTAAAAGATGGAGGAGAATCGCTCAACTAGTGAGCATGTGCTCAGATTGTCTGGGTACTACAATCGCTTGAATCAAGTGGGAGGTAATCTTCCAGATATGATAGTGATTGACAGAATTCTCTAGTCACCACCACCAAGTTAGTAGAACTTCGTGATGAACTATAATATGCAAGGGATGATGAAAACAATTCCCAAGCTCTTCGCGATGCAAAAATCGGCGAAGGTAGAAATCAAAGAAAAACATCAAAGTGTTGATGGTGGACAAGATCACTAGTTTCAAGAAAAAGGGCAAAGGGAAGAAGGGGAACTTCAAGAAGAACATCAAGTAAGTTGCTGCTCAAGTGAAGAAGCCCAAGTCTGGACCTAAGCCTAAGACTAAGTGATTCTACTGCAAAGGGACTGGTCACTGGAAGTGGAACTACCCCAAGTATTTGGCAGATAAGAAGGATGGCAAAGTGAACGTAGGTATATTTGATATACATGTTATTGATGTGTACTTTACTAGTGTTTATAGCAACCCCTTGGTATTTGATACTGGTTCAGTTGCTAAGAGTAGTAACTCGAAACGGGAGTTAAATAATAAACAGATACTAGTTGAGGGTGAGGTGATGATGTGTGTTGGAAGTAGTTCCAAGATTGATATGATCATCATCGCACACTCCCTATACTTTCGGGATTAGTGTAGAACCTAAATAAGTGTTATTTGGCATTTGCATTGAGCATGAATATGATTTGATCATGTTTATTGCAATACGGTTATTCATTTAAAATCAGAGAATAATTGTTGTTCTGTTTAAATGAATAAAACCTTCAATGGTCATACACCCAATGAAAATAGTTTGTTGGATCTCGATCGTAGTGATACACATATCCATAATATTGATGCCAAAAGATGCAAAGTTAATAATGATAGTGCAACTTATTTGTGGCACTGCAGTTTGGGTCATATCGGTGTAAAGCGCATGAAGAAACTCCATAAAGATGGATTTTCGGAATCACTTGGTTATGAATCATTTGATGCTTGCGAACCGTGCCTTTTGGGCAAGATGACTAAAAACTCCGTTCTCCGAAACAATGGAACGAGCTACTGACTTGTTGGAAATAATACATTACCGATGTATGCGATCCAATGAGTATCGATGCTCGTGGCAAGTATCATTATTTTCTGACCTTCACAGATGATTTGAGCAGATATGCGTATATCTACTTGATGAAACATAAGTCTGAAATAGTTGAAAAGTTCAAAGAATTTCAGAGTGAAGTGGAGAATCATCGTAACAAGAAAATAAAGTTTCTACGATCTGATCGTGGAGGAAAATATTTGAGTTACGACTTTGGCCTTCATATAAAACAATGTGGAATAGTTTCACAGCTCACGCCACCTGGAACACCACAACGTTATGGTGTGTCTGAACGTCGTAACCACACTTTATTGGATACGGTGTGATCTATGATGTATCTTACCGATTTACCACTATTGTTTTGGGGTCATGCATTAGAGACAGCTACATTCACGTTTAATAAGGCACCATCTAAATCCGTTGAGATGACACCGTATGAACTATAGTTTAGCAGTAAACCTAAGTTGTCGTTTCTTAAAGTTTGGAGTTACAATGCTTATATAAAAATGCTTATATGATAAGCTCGAACCCAAATCGAAGAAGTGCGTCTTCATATAATACCCAAAGGAGACAGTTGGGTACACCTTCTATCACAGAACCGAAAGCAAAGATATTCGTTGCTTACAATGGATCCTTTCTAGAGAAGGAGTTTCTCTTGAAAGAAGTGAGTGGGAGGAAAGTAGAACTTGATGAGGTAACTGTACCTGCTCCCTTATTGGAAAGTAGTTCATCACAGAAATTTGTTCCTGTGACTACTACACCAATTAGTGAGAAAGTTAATGATGATGATCATGAAACTTCAGATCAAGTTGGTACTGAACCTCGTAGGTCAACCAGAGTAAGATCCGCACCAGAGTAGTACGGTAATCCTGTTCTGGAAGTTATGTTAATAGACCATGACGAACCTATGAACTATGAGGAAGCGATGATGAGCCCATATTCCACGAAATGGTTTGAGGCCATAAAATCTGAGATATGATCCATGTATGAGAACAAAGTATGGACTTTGGTGGACTTGCCGGATGATCGGCAAGCCATAGAAAATAAATGGATCTTCAAGAGGAAGACAGATGCTGATAGTAGTGTTACTATCTACAAAGCTCGACTTGTCGCAAAAAGGTTTTTGATAAGTTCAAGGTGTTGAATACAATGAGATTTTCTCACTCGTATCGATGCTTAAGTCTGTCCGAATCATGTTAGCAATTGCCACATTTTATGAAAATCTGGCAAAAGGATGTCAAAACTGCATTCCTTAATGGATTTATTAAAGAAGAGTTGTATATAACACAACCATAAGGTTTTGTCAATCCTAAAGGTGCTAACAAAATGTGCAAGCTCCAGCGATCCATCAATGGACTGGTGCAAGCATCTCGGAGTTGGAATATACGCTTTGATGAGTTGATCAAAGCATATGGTTTTATACAGACTTTTTGGAAAGGCCTGTGTCGGTGTCAAAACCGGCGGATCTCGGGTAGGGGGTCCCGAACTGTGCGTCTAGGCGGATGGTAACAGGAGACAAGGGACACGATGTTTTACCCAGGTTCGGGCCCTCTTGATGGAGGTAAAACCCTACGTCCTGCTTGATTAATATTGATGATGTGTGTTACAAGAGTAGATCTACCACGATATCAAGGAGGCCAAACCCTAGAAACTAGCCTATGGTATGATTGTTGTTAGTCCTACGGACTAAAGCCATCCGGTTTATATAGACACCGGAGAGGGTTAGGGTTACACAGAGTCGGTTACAATGGTAGGAGATCTACATATCCATATCGCCAAGCTTGCCTTCCACGCCAAGGAAAGTCCCATACGGACACAGGACGAAGTCTTCAATCTTGTATCTTCATAGTCTTGGAGTCCGGCCGATGATGATAGTTCGGCTATCCGGACACCCCCTAGTCCAGGAGTCCCTCAGTAGCCCCTGAACCAGGCTTCAATGACGACGAGTCCGACGCGCATATTGTCTTCGGCATTGCAAGGCGGCTTCCTCCTCCGAATAATTTATGGAAGATCGTGAACACCAGGATAGTGTCCGGCTCTGCAAAATAAATTCCACGCACCACCGTAGAGATAATAATATTTACACAAGTTCAATCTGCTGACGTATTTGGTGGCGTGACGTCACACCACTACCAAGCCTTTACTTGAATTGTTTTTATTGTACCACCTCAGCGTGTTTAGCGAAGCGGTTTCCTTGGCACGTCTTGTCGAAGCAGAGATCGTGTTCCCCTTATTCCGGGATTCCCATCAATACGGACGTGGGTAACCCAACCGCGCCATTGATTGCGGCGCTTGGGAGATAAGCGAGTTTTATCAGGCCGGTGCGGACACATGTTTTTGTCCGCCCATATAAGGGGATAAAGATCCAACCCTTTTACCTGCACCTTCTTCCTCCTTGGCTTATCCATCTCCGTGAACTCGAGCTCCAGCGCCCAAGTCCGCACATCTCACCTAAACCTCCTCCAACTATGTCCGGAGCGGGAGGCAAGTGGATGGCCTCCTCCGTCACGGAGGGGCACATTCAGAAGCTGCGCAGCGCCGGATATTTGTCCAGCAACATCGCGCATTGGCTCCCCGACGAGGGAGAGCTCATCCCCACCCCCAGGCCCCATGAGAGGGTAGTATTTCTTCCCCATTTCCTCCGCGGACTGGGCTTCCCACTCCATCCCTTTGTTCGGGGGCTCATGTTCTACTACGGCCTGGATTTCCATGATCTGGCCCCGAATTTCATCCTCAACATCTCGGCGTTTATCGTAGTGTGTGAGGCCTTCCTCTGCATCCAGCCCCACTTCGGCTTGTGGCTCAAGACCTTCAGTGTCAAGCCGAAGGTTGTGAAGGGAAGCCAAGCGGAGTGCGGAGGTGCCATGGTGGACAGGATGTCCCACGTTACTTGGCTTGAAGGCACTTTCGTGGAAACCATTAAGGGGTGGCAATCGGGGTGGTTCTACATCACCGAGCCGCATGACCCTGAATGGGCAGCGGCCCCCGAATTCAGATCTGGCATCCCCACACGGCTCACCTCCTGGAAAGAGAGCGGCCGGACATGGGGTGATTCGGAGGAGCTGACCGGACTCCAAGCCTGCATCCAAAAGCTAGTGGACAAGAAGCTCAAGCTTGTCAACGTAGTCCAGGTCATGCTCATCCGCCGGATTCTCCCGTGCCAACGACGGGGCTTCAATATGTGGGAGTTCGATCTGGCGCAACACCAGACTTTGAGCGGGTTCTTCGACACTATGTACGAAGATGTCTGGAAGGTGCTGTTCAAGGGCGCCGAGGCTCCCGCATCCGCTACCGAAGATCGCGGATTCAGCTCGCAGTGTCCGGCTGACGAGGTAAGTGATTTTGTCCTTTACGGGACGCTTGTTTTCCATAGTTTGACTCTATGCGGGATCTAAACTCCCTATCCTTTGACAGGGCTGGCTGGCGAAGGCCGAGCAGACTATCTGTCCGGCCCCATTGCCAGAGGACCCAGCGGTCGCCCGCTTAACGGGGCTGCTGGCTCCGGCACCCCACGTGGTGCCGGAGAAGAAGGCCAAGAAGAAGGCCACGGGGACTCGGAAGAGTTCCCGTTTTCAGGTGTTATCGGATGATGACTCCAAGGCCGACTCCTCTCACAAAGGCGAGGAGGAGAAGAGGAAAGCCTCTCCCCCAGCGGGGGAAGGGAAGAAAAGGAAGGCCTCCCCATCGAGAGAGGCCGAAGGGTCCAAGAAGGGAAAAACTCTTTCCCCGGACTGCTCCGCCAACGCTAGTGACGACGACGAGGACTGGCCCCCAAGGGCCAAGCCCCTGGCGAGATCGTAAGTATCCGGACTCCCAAATAACTTCATGGTTTTTCTTTTCGCCGCATAATGTATTTCTAATGCCGCATACAATCCTGCAGTCCGCCCAAGGATGATCTTCCCGCTTCGTCGAGCGGGTCCTTAGGTGCGTCGGATATGGATTCTCTTCCGACCGCCTCCACCCCCCATGATACGGACGATGCCGAGGTGGGATCCCGGGAAGGGACCCACCAGGAGGAGGAGGCCCCGGAGGTGTCGCAGAACAACCTCCCGGACTTTGCACCGGACTCAGCCCCGAAACCCACAGCGATTCCGGAGTCCGGCGGGCGGCCGCTTCGTAAGAAGGGCAAGACCGTGACGCCGGCAGCCTCCGTCCTACCGGAGGCGCCGGATAGCTTGTTGGAGGCGCTCAATGGCGCCTCCATCAAAGAGGAACACCGCACTGTTATGAGTGCGGTGATTCAGAAGGTTCAGCTCGCCAAGAGCGGGCTGACCGAAGCCTGCAGCAGCCTTCTAACAGGCTTTGAGGTAAGAATTTTGATATATGTAGAATAGTACCGCATAGACAGTAGCCCCTTATGCTCGGTTCGGTGTTCGGAAAGAAAAGCCGGACTGAGGATCTAAAAAGATATACGCAGGAGTCATAAAAAATATGTCAATATGGGATTGCAGGCTGTGCTGCTGACCTCTGCCGCACTGACTGCGGAGGTCAATACTTTGAGGAAAGCCTCGAGCGGTCCGAGAACAAGCTCGGCCATGCCAAGAAGCAGCTCGAGGACAAGGAAGGTGAGTAATACCTTATTAAAATTGTACCTTACAGAAAAGGATTTGGTTGCAAGAAAAATGACAAGGATAACGTGGATATAGCAGGGGCCATAAATGAGGTGGCAACCCTGAAGGAGGCGGTATCAGCGGCCGAACATAATGCGGCCGCGGAACGCACCGAGCGAGAGAAGCAGGAGGCGCGGGTTGGGGAGGTACAGCAAGAGCTCCAGGCTCTCATGGAAAAACATGAGAGTTTGGAGCGTGACTCGAAGACTCGAGAGTCCGAGCTTGCGACGGCTCTTGAGAGTGCCAAAGCCGCTAAGGCCGAAGCCTATAAGGCCTCCAGGAAGTCGAGGCGTTGAAGAAAATAGCGGCGGGTAAGGCGTTTTTCATGCAAAGTAAGCATGTGAGTGTGAATTACATATCACTTACCCGAATTCGGAGCTCTCCAGGAGCGTTCGCAGATCTGCCCCGCAGCGTGTCCGATGCTGCCGCTTTCTACAGGGCCGAGGAGGGGAGCTCGACGGAGAAGGTCTTCTGGTCTCAGTATGCTGAGGCCGGACATCCGGTGCCCCTTAGCGACCAGCTGAAGCAGCTGGTCGAGCTCCACAAGGTGGCCGAACAGGCCATGAAGGGCCTCATAGTTCGGCTGTGGCCTAAGGAGGCCATGCCTGGGAGCTACTTCGGCCTGGTGCAGCGGCTGGTGGATGCGTGCCCGTGGGTTGAAGTCATCAAGCACTCCGCCTGTATTGAAGGTGCCCGTCGGGCCCTTGCCTGCGCAAAGGTGCACTGGGCTAGATGGATGCCCAGAAGCTTGTGACGGATGCGCCACCGCAGGGCAAGGAGCATCGCACGCCCGAGATGTATTATAAGAGTGTCCTGAAGGGTGCCCGCATTATTGCGGGTGAGTGCTCCAAAGATGTAATATTTGAGTAGACTCGCATTTTGTTATCCTGTGCGCTGAAAACTTAGTTCATATGCGCTAAGCAACGCTTGTTAATTTAAAATATTACCTTCTGTGCGGCTGTTTATCAAATCTGAGAGATGGCAAGTCGTCGGCTTCAGCCCCCATGCCACGAGTGCTGGGGTGTTCGGGATAAACTTGAGCACTCTTGTTCCCATTTTTGGGTCCATCTAGGGAGGCGCTGAACACAACGAACAAGGCAACCGGACTTATAATGCTTGAACACTCTCACTTAGCCATAGAATTCTATAATTTTAAATTTCGGCGAAGCCCCTAGTCTTTGGAAGGCCGAATTTGGGGCGCTATCCACGCCTGGGCCGGACAAAGCTGGCTCCTCACTCTAAGCGGCATAAGTCTTTAGGGACTCGCAAAAAACCTCTCGAACAGCGACCGACTCTCGCCTCATCATGACGGTCAGTTTTAGCTTTCTCCACTGAGGCGCTCGCCCAGCTCAACTGGGGCGCAATCGCAGTGGTTCTCCCAGTGCTACCTTAGCCGATACAACGGAACGTAAGGTACCAAAACATGGGAGCCGGGCAAACCCCACTATTGACCCAAGACATGATTCGGAGCCGATGCATATAATGCTATAAGTTCGGGGTGCCGCACTTGTGAAAGTGTTCGGACTTATCACACCATGACGTGGGAAACATAAGCCCCTGGTGTATTTAGTCGTACCAAAATGTATGGATGCAACATGTCATAAATGAACATATGTATAAGAAAGAAATGCAATTGGAAGCAAAAAGGTGCTGTATTACTTATTCAAGAAAAGACTGCTGTGAATGCAGAATGATACAAATGGTGCGATAAGCAAGGGATGGGACTATTAAACATGTCCCCCTCCAGGGGGTAGGCTGCGGAATGGTGTATAAAATAGATTTAATGCTCGTAATGGAGACCACCTGGATATTCGTTGTAGCCTTTCTCCTTCCCTGGCTGTTGCATCGTGAGTTCGGCAGGTCAGCTGCCGGACAGGGCCTCTGACGAACGGAGTCCTGTGGGTAAAAAGAAAAAGAAAAAAAAAGAAAAAAAGAACGACGCACTTGAGAGCCCCTGGTGTGGTTGAGCCACATTCTGGGCCTATCGTGGTCGTGCCCCTCTCCCCATGCCCATGGTATCTCCAAAGCGTAATGGTGTACGCGAAGGACCTGTCTTGATGTTTTGCAGGGGCTGGGGTTGGGGCCGCACTGCTACGCGTGCTCGGAACGTGCCAGGTAGTCTTGTTGTAGGTTACTCCGGGCGCGTTTAGCCGTGTCCGGCCGCTTAACGACCGGACTCGAGAATTGCCTTAAGAGGCTGCATTGTACTTCTGCCGCGAGAGCCGCTGTATGTTCCTCCGTTCGGAGAGAGCGTTCAGTGTTTCCATTGACCGTGATGACTCCTCGAGGGCCTGGCATCTTGAGCTTGAGGTATGCGTAGTGCGGCACCGCGTTGAACTTTGCAAACGTGGTACGTCCGAGCAGGGCATGATAGCCGCTGCGGAACGGAACTATGTCGAAGATTAACTCCTCGCTTCGGAAGTTATCCGGGGATCCGAAGACCACTTCCAGTGTAACTGAGCCTATACAATTGGCTTCTACACCTGGTATGACGCCTTTAAAGGTCGTCTTGGTAGGTTTAATCCTTGAGGGGTCTATCCCCATTTTGCGCATTGTATCCTGATAAAGCAGGTTTAGGCTGCTGCCGCCGTCCATCAGGACTCTGGTGAGGTGAAATCCATCGATGATTGGGTCTAAAACCAATGCGGCGAATCCGCCGTGGCGGATGCTGGTGGGGTGGTCCCTTCGGTCAAAAGTGATCGGGCAGGAGGACCATGGATTGAACTTCGGGGCAACTGACTCCATCACGTATACATCCCTGAGTGCACGCTTCCGCTCCCTTTTGGTTATGTGCGTTGCGTATATCATGTTCATCGTCTGCACCTATGGGGGGAAACCCTTCTGTCCTCTATTGTTCGACGGTCGGGTCTCTTCATCGTCATCGCTATGTAGCCCCTTGTCATTGTTTTCGGCAATTAACTTGCCTGCCTGCTTGAATACCCAACAGTCCCTGTTGGTGTGGTTGGCTGGCTTTTCGGGGGTGCCGTGTATCTGGCACGAGTGGTCGAGTATTCGGTCCAAATTGGACAGACCCGGAGTAGTTCTTTTGAATGGCTTTTTCCACTGACCGGGTTTAGAGCCTCGGAATCCGGCATTGACTGCCGTATCTTCACTATTATCGCTGTTAATGTGGCGTTTGTTTTTGTTGCGACGCGACCTGCCATCACGGTCCTTGATATCCGGACTGCCAGAATTTTTACTGAGGTTGTTGCTGCGTGCTAGCCAGCTGTCCTCACCCGCGCAGAAGCGGGTCATGAGTGATGTGAGGGCTGCCATGGATTTCGGCTTTTCCTGTCCCAGGTGCCGGGCAAGCCACTCATCGCGGATGTTATGCTTGAAGGCCGCGAGGGCCTCCGCATCCGGACAGTCGATGATTTGGTTTTTCTTGGTTAAGAACCGTGTCCAGAATTGTCTGGCCGATTCGTCTGGCTGCTGAATTATATGGCTTAGGTCGTCAGCGTCTGGTGGTCGCACATACGTGCCTTGGAAGTTATCGAGGAATGCGGCTTCTAGGTCTTCCCAACTCCCAATTGACTCTGCTGGCAAGCTGTTAAGCCAATGCCGGGCTGGTCCTTTAAGCTTGAGTGGGAGATATTTGATGGCGTGAAGATCATCACCGCGGGCCATGTGGATGTGGAGGAGATAGTATTCGATCCAAACCGCGGGGTCTGTTGTGCCATCGTAAGATTCAATATTCACAGGTTTAAACCCTTCGGGGATTTGATGATCCATTACTTCATCTGTGAAGCATAGTGGGTGTGCGGCGCCTCTGTACTGGGCGATATCACGACGGAGCTCAAAAGAGCTTTGTCTATTTTGTTCGGCCCAGCCGAACTTACTATGTCCGGCGCGACGGTTGTCGTCGCGTATCATGGGGCGCCCACGCGATCCATAGATCGATCTTGATTGTCTTGCCTTATCCTCCAATATATCTTGCAAGTCCGGAGCGTTCCCCTGTGGCCTTATGCTTTTCGAGCGATGCCGGGGTACGGTTCTAGTGAAGGGCCTAGAGGCCTCTCTGTCGCGACCACGGGGTGGTCGGTCAGCCGTATTGTCTGCTGGTGATGCAGGTTCATACGCCTCCTCCTCTAATCGGGGGAGCAGCTTGCGTTTAGGGTAGCTTTTGGAGGGGCGTTCGAGCTCATGCTCTTCGACCGCGAGGACTTCAGTCCATCTGTCGGCTAGCAGATCTTGATCAGCTCTAAGCTGTTGCTGCTTTTTCTTGAGGCTGTTCGCCGTGGCCATAAGCCTGCGTTTAAAGCGCTCTTGTTCGACGGGATCCTTAGGCACGACGAATTCGTCGTCGTCGAGGCTTGCCTCATCTCCGGAGGGAGGCATATAATCCTCTACCTCTTCTTTTGCCGCTCTCTCATGAGGGCTGGCGTCTCCGTCCTCCTGTGCTGAATCTTGCTGGAGTGGGTTGTCTTTGGCACTGTCTGGGGTGTTATTATCTCCGGTGCTGGAATCTTCATTCTTGCTGTGGCGGGATTTAGAGCGGCGCCGCTGACGCCGGCACTTGGGCTGTTTCTTGGAGGGGTCATCCTCCGATGTTCCTTCACCATTCCCATCCTTTGGGATATCCACCATGTATATGTCATATGATGAGGTGGCTTTCCAGTGCCCGGTAGGCGCTGGTTCTTGGTCGTCTCCGGCATCGTCGTCCATACCGTCGATGTCTTCCGAGTCGTAGTCTAGCATGTCGGTTAGATCGTCGACAGTGGCTACTAAGTGGGTGGTGGGTGGGCTTTGAATTTCTTCGTCGTCCGCATCCCAACCGTCCTGGCCGCAGTCCGGCCAGGGCTCTCCTGATAATGAGAGATACTTTAGCGAACTCAGGATGTCGCCGAAAGGTGAGTGTTGAAAGATGTCCGCAGCGGTGAACTCCATGATCGGCGCCCAATCGGATTCTATTGGAGGGGGCGCGGGAGGTTCGGAGTCCGGCAAGGAGTCCGGCACCTCGGAGTCATGAGCTTCATGAGGGACAAGGTCAGAGTTCGGCTCTATCGCCGTAGAGGTTGCAGCCCCCGAGGCGGTGTCTAGCCATCCGTCCTCGATCTGCGCAGCCGGCTCCGAATTGAAGATCGGAGCGGGCTCGAGTGCGGCCTCCAAGGTACTGTCCGGCTGCAAAGCTAAATCATGCCCGTCGTGACAGTGCGGCGCGCTTGGCTGTGGCTCAAATCCATCGAAGATCAAGTCCCCGCGGATGTCAGCCGTGAAGTTCAAACTTCCAAATCTGACCTGACGGCCAGGGGCGTAGCTTTCGATCTGCTCTAGATGGCCAAGCGAATTGGCCCGCAGTGCAAAGCCGCCGAATACGAAGATCTGTCCGGGGAGGAAGGTCTCACCCTGGACTGCGTCGTTGTTGATGATCGAAGAAGACATCGAGCCTATCGGTGACGACACAGAGGAACTCTCAATGAAAGCACCAATGTCGGTGTCAAAACCGGCGGATCTCGGGTAGGGGGTCCCGAACTATGCGTCTAGGCGGATGGTAACAGGAGACAAGGGACACGATGTTTTACCCAGGTTCGGGCCCTCTTGATGGAGGTAAAACCCTACGTCATGCTTGATTAATATTGATGATGTGTGTTACAAGAGTAGATCTACCACGAGATCAAGGAGGCTAAACCCTAGAAACTAGCCTATGGTATGATTGTTGTTCGTCCTACGGACTAAAGCCATCCGGTTTATATAGACACCGGAGAGGGCTAGGGTTACACAGAGTCGGTTACAATGGTAGGAGATCTACATATCCGTATCGCCAAGCTTGCCTTCCACGCCAAGGAAAGTCCCATCCGGACACGGGACGAAGTCTTCAATCTTGTATCTTCATAGTCTTGGAGTCCGGCCGATGATGATAGTTCGGCTATCCGGACACCCCCTAGTCCAGGACTCCCTCAGCCTGTATTTACAAGAAAGTGAGTGGGAGCACTACAGCCTTTCTGATAAGTATATGTGAATGACATATTGTTGATCGGAAATAATGTAGAATTATTCTGCAAAGCATAAAGGAGTGTTTGAAAGGAGTTTTTCAAAGAAAGACCTCGGTGAAGCTGCTTACATATTGAGCATCAAGATCTATAGAGATAGATCAAGACGCTTGATAAGTTTTTCAATGAATACATACCTTGACAAGATTTTGAAGTAGTTCAAAATGGAACAGTCAAAGAAAGAGTTCTTGCCTGTGTTACAAGGTGTGAGATTGAGTAAGACTCAAAATCCGACCACGGCAGAAGATAGAAAGAGAATGAAAGTCATTCCCTATGCATCAGCCATAGGTTCTATAAAGTATGTCATGCTGTGTACCAGATCTATTGTATACCCTACCACTAAGCTTGGCAAGGGAGTGCAATAGTGATCTAGGAGTAGATCAATGGACATCGGTCAAAATTATCCTTCGTGGAATAAGGATATGTTTCTCGATTATGGAAGTGATAAAAGGTTCGTCGTAAAGGGTTATGTCGATGCAAGTTTTGACACTAATCTAGATGACTCTAAGTCTCGGTCTAGATACATATTGAAAGTAGGAGCAATTAGCTAGAGTAGCTCCGTGCAGAGCATTGTAGACATAGAAATTTGCAAAATACTTACGGATCTGAATGTGACAGACCCGTTGACTAAAATTATCTCACAAGAAAAACATGATCACACCTTAGTACTATTTGGGTGTTAATCACATAGCGATGTGAACTAGATTACTGACTCTAGTAAACCCTTTGGGTGTTGGTCACATGTCGATGTGAACTATGGGTGTTAACCACATAAAGATGTGAACTATTGATGTTAAATCACATGGCGATGTGAACTAGATTATTGACTCTAGTGCAAGTGGGAGGCTGAAGGAAATATGCCCTAGAGGCAATAATAAAGTTATTATTTATTTCCTTATATCATGATAAATGTTTATTATTCATGCTAGAATTGTATTAGTTGGAAACATAATACATGTGTGAATACATAGACAAACAGATTGTCACTAGTATGCCTCTACTTGACTAGCTCGTTGATCAAAGATGGTTATGTTTCCTAGCCATAGACATGAGTTGTCATTTGATTAACGGGGTCACATCATTAGGAGAATGATGTGATTGACATGACCCATTCCGTTAGCTTAGCACTCGATTGTTTAGTATGTTGCTATTGCTTTCTTCATGACTTATACATGTTCCTATGACTATGAGATTATGCAACTCCCGTTTACCGGAGGAACACTTTGTGTGCTACCAAACGTCACAACGTAACTGGGTGATTATAAAGGTGCTCTACAGGTGTCTCCGAAGGTACTTGTTGGGTTGGCGTATTTCGAGATTAGGATTTGTCACTCCGATTGTCGGAGAGGTATCTCTGGGCCCACTCGGTAATGCACATCACTTAAAGCCTTGCAAGCATTGCAACTAATAAGTTAGTTGCAGGATGATGTATTATGGAACGAGTAAAGAGACTTGCCGGTAACGAGATTGAACTAGGTATTGAGATACCGACGATCGAATCTCGGGCAAGTAACATACCGATGACAAAGGGAACAACGTATGTTGTTATGCGGTTTGACCGATAAAGATCTTCGTAGAATATGTGGGAGCCAATATGGGCATCCAGGTTCCGCTATTGGTTATTGACCGGAAACGTGTCTCGATCATGTCTACATAGTTCTCGAACCCGTAGGGTCCGCACGCTTAACGTTTCATTGACGATATAGTATTATATGAGTTATGTATGTTGGTAACCGAATGTTGTTCGGAGTCCCGGATGAGATCATGGACATGACGAGGAACTCCGGAATGGTCCGGAGATAAAGTTTGATATATGGGATAATAGTGCTTGATCTCCGGAAGGGTTCCGGAATTCACCGGAAGGGGTTCCGGATGTTTCCCGAAATGTTTGGGTACGAGAACACGTTATTTGGGCCAAAGGGGAAAGCCCACAAGGTTTTTGGAAAGCGCAAAAGGAAGTTTTGCGGAGTCCAGGGGCCAGACGCCAGGGTCACTGGCGTCTGGGTCCAGACGCTGGGAACCCTGGCGTCTGGCCCTGGAGTCCGAGAAGGACTCTTGCCTTTCGGGTGAAACCGACTTTGTGGAGGCTTTTACTCCAAGTTTCGACCCCAAGGCTCAACATATAAATAGAGGGGCAGGGCTAGCACCAAAGAGACATCAAGAAATACCAAGCCGTGTGCTGGCAACCCCGTCCCCTCTAGTTTATCCTTCATCATAGTTTTCGTAGTGCTTAGGCGAAGCCCTGCGGAGATTGTTCTTCACCAACACCGTCACCACGCCGTCGTGCTGCCGGAACTCATCTACTACTTCTCCCGTCTTGCTGGATCGAGAAGGCGAGGATGTCATCGAGCTGAACGTGTGCAGAACTCGGAGGTGCCGTGCGTTTGGTACTTGGATCGGTCGGATCGTGAAGACGTACGACTACATCAACCGCATTGATAAACGCTTTCGCTTAACGATCTTCAAGGATATGAAGATACGTTCCCCAACAGGAAGAAGGGGGTATAAATATCCCCAAGAAAAATGTGGCCATTGCACACAGCCGCCACCCCGGGCACCCGGACAAAAGGGGTCTGGGCACCCGGACCCAACAGAGAAAAATGCCATACAACCCCGGGCACCCGGGGGTAAAACCACGGGCACCCGGACACACATGGAAAGACACAGGGCAGGGGGGCCGGGCACCCGGGGGTCTCAACCCCGAGCACCCGGAGAGGGCCGAGAGGAGGTGACAGAGGAGCCCGGGCACCCGGGGTGGTTAGAGGAGGTTCGGGAGTAGTCCCGGAAGACCCCGGGCACCCGGGGGGAGAGACCGCGGGCACCCGGACCGACCAGAGGTCACTAAGGAGGGGCTCGGGTGACCCCGGGCACCCGGGGGTCAAGGACCCCGGGCACCCGCATTAGGCAGAGAGATGCAGGAACCGGTAAAATAGAAACGACCACAACTTTTGCAAACGAACTCCGAATTTGATGAAACCAAGTTTGTTGGAAATCTAAAGACAAGGGCTAACACAATATTGATAGAAATATCAAGAAATAGCAAGTGAGAAAAAAAACCCAAAATAAAATGGTGAGAACCCTTTCTCAAAGAAGACCGGTAAAACCTCCAACACCGAAAACGCGATAGAAGAAGCATGCGAACTCCGTTTTCGAAGAACTCGAGCTTGTCATCAAGATGGACATAAGCTACAAAACTCACAAAGAGAACCAAACAAGTACCAAGAAAGATGATGCAAGGATGCAATGGTTTGAGCTCTCTACTAATGATAGGATAAAGCTACTCATCGAGAGCCCCTCTTGATAGTACGACAATCGATCCTAAAACCCGGTCTCCCAACTACCACCATGAGACCGGTAAAATAGAAAAACTATCAAGGGAAAACCTTTGACTTGCACATGGTCCACTTGAGCTAGATGATGACGAACTTGTCCTCCTCAAGATGGACCACCTTTCTTGATTGCGTTGGGTCGATGAAGACTAGATGATTGCTCCCCCATACTCCACTATGGGTGAGCCACTCTTCGGCACATCTTCACAAGTCCATTGACACCAAAATGGACGGCAAGCTTCAAGCATTTGATCTCTTCGTGATGCTCCACTTAAACTTGCACACGACAATCTTAATGACGATCACCACTTGATGTTTCCTCTCCATGGGTTGAGCGATATCTTCCTCTTGACGCAAGCCCATGAACACGTACCTAACCCCACATAGAACTCTCACATAGGCCATGGGTTAGTACACAAAGCACAATGGACAATGCTTACCATACCATGGGATCACTTGATCCCATCTCGGTACATCTTCTATGCTTTGTGAGTTGGTCAACTTGATTCACTCTTGACTTAGTCTTGATCAACCTTGAATCTTTCCAACTCTCTTCATTTGGATGATGTCTTGAAGGTAAACATGAATGATCACACAATCTTCTTCTTCAAGACATGCTTGCAATAAGCACAACATTCACATAACCAATCTTTGGATAATTCCTTAATAGCACCTTGGTCAACACATAAACTCCTTGAAACCAACACATGGACTTCAAGAAGAGCCTATGGACAAATCCTTCAAATATAACTCAATGCAACCATTAGTCCATAGAGAGTGTCATCAATTACCAAAACCACACATGGGGGCACCGCATGTCCTTTACGGACCAACCGCCGAGCCACCGCTCAACTACCGCACTGAAACAGAAAGGAGTCACCCCTGAGGGCGGTAGTTGGGCGGTGCAGGACCAGTGCAACCGCATGGCCTTGAGCGCTTGGACGGCTAAGTTCTGAGCGGAAGAACCGCTCAGACCACCGGTGGTACCGGTCGACGAGGAACAACCGGACCAACCGGGCCACCACCGCTCGAGAACAGCATCAAAATAGAGACTTGACCGGTACTTGGGCGGTGCATGGCCGGAACCACCGCCGCAGGTCTTTGCTGAGCCTGGTGGCGGTAGCACTGCCCGGAGGCAGCGGTACCACCGGTCGATCAAGAAAGGAAGGCGCCAAGAGCCAGCGGTACAACCGCTGGGAAGCCACAGCAAGCAGTCAGATGAAAAAGGGAGACGCTCTCTCTCACACCCGAGGAAGACAAGAGAGGGGTGAGGGAGGTGTACGTGAACAGATTCCCCCTACTCTTTCCAATGTGGATTCCCTCTTGATAGTACGGGTTCCCTACGACCAAAGAGTTAAAAAGCGTAGAGGACTCCGTCTTCGATCTTTTCCTACGAGAGAGAAAAGCTATCCGATGTAAGCCTAAGCACCGAGAACCTGAAACATTTAGCACAAGATTAGACCAACAAAGGGTTGTCATCATCATCCAAAACATAAAGTAGGAAAATGTCCTTTCAACATGTGCATCGTTGCAACGCAAATACTTCTCAGTGAAGTTCTTCAAACTTCTCTTCAAAATATAGCATTCTTCTCGATGCACCAGGGACTATTTCTCTCTGTGTGCACTATCAAACAAACCAGTCTCTTACTATTTTTGTTAACAATCTCCAAAACCCAAGTGGCAACACATTGCACCCACAACAATGGCATGCCGGGCTAGCCAGGGCAGTTAGGCCACTGCCTGGACCAAAAGGACGGTTGGCTGCCTATCGAGTATAGAGGGTGTACATATGCTTGGCATCAGCTACCATCATATTGTGTAACTGATAGAGTGTTGGCGGCTTATTTAATTATCGCCTCTCCACTAAAACTTCATGAACTAATGGAGGTAGGTGGGTTTTATCTCGGTCTCATAGGTATTGATGACTTCAAAGAGTTGGGGTTGAAAGTCTGGAAAGACGTCCCAAAGCACACCATCCGACTAGATCATTGCATAGATTATCTAGCACACCCGAACACAACGGCCGACTAGCAAATCATCCGACCATACCGTGCGCACAAGACACCGGCTACGCATCGGGCCCATTACCACCCGTCCTTTGAGTGGGATAGCCGAGTGAGATCCATGAATGTCAAACCCCACGACCATCACAACATGGTTGTACCGAGATCGTGCACAACAACCTACCAGCAAACCAAACGTGTGTACCCAGAACACAGGATCGCACCGACAACCATGTTCTCCACTATCTACTCGTGCATCGCCCAATATAAAATCAAGGAGTACGAACATAGTTTGCTTAGCTTCTTATTGTAGTTGGTCTTTGCGCAGTTGTAGATAGTTAGGGGGAAATCCTTCATGAACAGAGTCTCTTGTCATCAATAACAAATCACCAAAGAAAGATATGGGCAAAGAACGACGTCAAGGAAAATAGAAACGTGGTAGAAACATAATCATTTATTTGTCGATAGTCGAGGAAAAAATTGTTCACATAGTTTGCTTAGTTTCTAGGATGTA
The DNA here is from genome assembly GCF_018294505.1 of Triticum aestivum. Classification (NCBI taxonomy): domain Eukaryota; kingdom Viridiplantae; phylum Streptophyta; class Magnoliopsida; order Poales; family Poaceae; genus Triticum; species Triticum aestivum. The sequence goes on from NC_057804.1 coordinate 7,004,238, forward strand.
GTTAGTCTCTACAAGTAGTTCACTTGACTTCCATTTTATGTTTCATATGGTTCGCTTTAACTTCTGGACTGCAGTTGGTCTCTCCGCCAATTGATGCATTGGGGCATCTAGTAATCTCAATAATAGAAGCAGGAGCAGGGGTTTACCTCCTCCGGGAGGATCCGAACCTAGGTAAATTCCCTCATCTCCATGCTTAGTAATGTCGATCCACTGAGCGCTCTCACTAGCCGAACAAGTAGTCGGACTCCAACGACACTGTCGACGTCGACAACACCAACAGTGGCCTAGGCCCATACAAGGTTATGGTTGACTTACAACACGCGGTTGTTCGATGCACTAGAGTGCGAGCCGCAAGAGCTATCGGCCAGATACTCTCCTCTATTGTTCTACAAAAATATTCTTCAGTTAATTTACATTTGCATATGATTATGTGTATGTATTTTTGTGTTAAATTCATTTAAATGTTTTGTCTCATTTTACCTATATTCTCTAGTTCCTTTTTATGGTCCCTTTTTCGAGAGTATGGTTCGTCTTTATAGACACTGAAGTTGCACACAATTAATTAACATCTTTGTTCGGTTGCTCATTGAGCGTCTGAATGGATTTTTATCTTTATTTTTTACATTTCCTAGTTCTTTATTCATTTTTTCGTTATTCCAATTTTATTACTTGTTATGTTTCATTTCGTCTTTCCTTCCATTTTTTTACTTTCACTTTAATTGGTCATATGTTTTTCTTTTGTTATTCATTAATGGTTTCATGTTTGTCCCTTTATTCTTTCCTTTGACGTTTGTAATAGAGAAAATACAAGGGCCTTTTCAGAGACATGCAATTACTTATTTCATGTTCATGAATATTTATTTTCAAACACATGGATGAGCGCCTCAACTAAAGAAATTGAATAATTTGTGGCGTGGTCACTAACTCTTGTATCAAGGGGACCCAAAATACAAAATATATAAATGTACAAATATATTTTTGGCCCAATGCCCAGCCCATTTAGCCCTTCCCCCTCTTCTTGGACCTGCTTCTTCGTCTCTGTGCTTCTCAGACCGCCATGGAAACCTCCTCCTGCTGCCTCTCGAGGATGGAGGCATCGGACTCGAACGTGAGCCAGGGCAGGGCAGCAAGCGTCTCCCGTGTGCGCCGCTCGAACCGCTCACAGATCTTGCCGTAGCTCACCTCCGGGTCTTCGTCCGAGTCGAACTCCTCGTCCGACGAGTAGTCCACCTCACCCGGCTCCGGCATGCCGGCGCCCCTTTGGTCCCGCCTTGACGATGAACGACGGCTCGTCCGACGCCTTGGTCTTGGAGCCACACCCAGCCTTGACGACCAACGACGGCTCCGACGCCTTGCCCTTCTCCACCTCGTGCTCGTAGCCGGCGGCCATCGGCATGGCAAACAGCTTCTTCTCGCCGGCCATCGCTGGATCTCTCTCGCTCTCGCTCACTGTATCCGATGGAAAACGAACTGTGGAGTAGGCGGGGGCTGGCCTATCTATATATATGTCCGGCCAGCCGTAGCTTAGCCGCCTCGTGTCAGACTCGGCTCTCGTCTCCGAACCGGATTGGGCAGAGCTGGGCTGGGCTGAGTTGGGCCCCATCACTTCTATCTTTTTTCTTCTCCTGTTTTTTGAGAAAAACGCGAGAGCTTCATTCAAGGTTTTAAAGTTAGAGGGATGCAACTTGGACCAGGAGAATCAAAGAGCCATACATGCCGTCGTGAGGAAACTCATATTGTTTTCTTTCCACTAGATTGTTGGGCATTCTTCTCGAAAGAGAAAATCTACAAGTGTTTTGCTAACGGGTTTTCTAGACTTTCTCTGGCTGGATTTCGTTATTTTGACAAATGTTTATATTAAAACACAGTGCAATAAAATATATTTTAGAGAATTAGAAGTTTTTGTATTTAAAAATTATTCCTCAATACAATTTTTCCGCAAATTTAAAAAATTTCATGAATTTAAAACATGCTCATCAAATTAAACAATGTTACCGAATATGAAAAAATGTTTGTTAATTTTATAAAATATTTTCGAATTTTAAAAAATGTTCATGAGTTTGAAAAATATTTGTAAACCCAAAAGAGTGTTGGCAAATTCAATAAAAATACAATGAAAAATATATAAAGCAAAAAGCTTACAATAAAAAAATCTAGTGAAAACTTATAAAACCAGCAAAGAAAAATCTGCCAAGCTTGTCGAGTCACTTTAGACGGTGCGGTACGGTTCATCCACGACCGGGATCCTGACCCTGGTACCTGCCTTCGCGCCCTGCGTTGTAAATGCCCTCACGGTGCTTCAACGGTACAGTGTTATTGGATGCAGGATGTTCTAGCTCTTGATGATGCATAGCTCACTGAGACATGGGCATAAGCATCGGGCTCGATGTTAGACGGCGGATTCATGTGATTACGGAGCATGGGAGGAGTTCATAAAGGCTACGTGGACTTTCCTACGTGAATTTTTAAAAATATGAATTTAATAATGTTCATGAATTTCAAATATGTTCGTGGATTTGGAAAATGCTCTTGGATATGAAAAATGTACATGAATTCCAAAATGCATTCTTAAATTTCTAAAAATGTTTGCTAATTTAAAAGAATTTGCGAGTTCAAAAAATGTTTGTGAATTTAAAAAATCATGAGTTTGATAAATATTCATGAATGCAAAAATTGTTTGCAAATTCAAAAAATATTCAGGAATTTTAAAATAAAAAAGGTAAACAAAACAAATAAGTGAAATAAAAAAACTAGGAGAAAACTTATAAAACTAGCAAAGAAAAAAAATCTCATGTGTCGGGTATTCTGGACATTATAAGACAAGATGGAATCAATTCATATTCATGCAAGTATTAGGTTCTCCTGTATTTTCTCCCGAACTTTAAGAATGCATGGGAACTTATTTGCAAAACTCAAATGTTGGAAAAAATTAAAAAATTGGAGCTCAACATAAAAGTAACTACAAATATTTAATTGCAATACATAAAGACAAAATTAAACAACTGGAGCGCAACATGCGCGCGTGGTTCATTCCCTTTGTCTCTACATTTTACTAATAAATTTGCTGGAGAGAAAAAGACATGTTTGGCTTGGTAGTAAGAGCTGATGTGCTGTGGCAAAAGGCACCGCTGAGCCTCTCTCCAGGTACCGCCAGGCCCTGGTGTGCCAGCTGATCTTCTTTTTTAGATCAAGTACCTCCTGATCTTCTTGGCAGGGACTACAGGTTGGAAGGCTGACAGTTAAGAGAGCCGCGGTGGATGGACCAACTGAGGAAATAGAAATGAAAACGATCATGTCGATCTAGAAATAGAAACCAAATGACCGTTGCCGCATGCCCTACGTGAAGTATGTGACAACAACAATCCAGCGAGCCCATGAGGCCTAAAATGGGAGCTCCAAGCGAAGGACAACGAAGACCAAAATGGATTGATGAACTCTAATACTTCCAGTTCTGATAGGGACATATCCAGGAATTCGATCGAATTGGGGGAGGGGGTTATTTTGGGGGCCTTGTACGAGCTTATAGCTCGCACATGCTCATCGCCGGCCTTACTAACACGATGCGACCACATCTCACTTCACGCGACTGCTCGTTTCGTCACACTCAAGTTGTTGCCCCAACGTTGTAGCTACTGATTAAACCCATTTTTGTATGTTTTTTCCTTCATTTGATCGAGCTTGCTGGTTCGCTCGGTGGGTTGGTTGCTAAATGTTTCGGTTCAGTTTTCTTCCGGGTTTTTCCTTTCCTTTCTTTCTTTTTTCTTCCTGGTTTTTTGTTTTCTTTGCTTCATGGGTTTTCTTAGTTTTGCTCTCGGTTTTCACCGATTTTCCGTTTTCCTTCGTTTTATTTGTTTCTTTTTTGGTTTTCATTGTTTCTTTTGCTTTTATCTCTTTCTTTCTTCGGTTTTTTTTCAGCACAAATTCAACATTTTCATAGCATACATCAGAAAAATTGTTTATATACACATGCATTTTTTAAATACATGATAAACCTTTTTTGAGAACCTATATTTTTTGATGTCTACTTTTTTCATACAAATTGTACATTTTTCATATCTAATACATTTTCCTAATATACATATAATATTATTTAAATATAAAATTAACATTTTTAAACACATGTTCAACATTTTTTCTATATACATTTAATTTCTTTTAAACTGCTTTGATGATTTTTTTTCAAATCCAAGATTAACATTTTTTGAATACATGGTCAACATTTTCTGTATACAGATTTAATATTTTTAAAATCCAAGATTAACATTTTTTGAATACATGGTCAACATTTTCTGTATACAGATTTAATATTTTTAAAATCCAAGATTAACATTTTTTAATACATGATCATCAGTTTTTCCATACACATTTAACATTTTCAAATGCTTAATTAACATTTTTCAACTAAAATATTACCAATTTTTAGTACAAGGTCAACATATTTTCTATGCACATTTAACATTTTTCAAGTACTTGGTTACCATTTTTCAAATACTTTTATTTTTTTACAAATTGTTGATTAATATTTTTTAAATCCGTGATCAGATTTTTTCACACATTTTTTGTATTTTTCTTGTCCATTTTCTATATACTTGAGAATATTTTCTTTATACACATTTAACATTTTTCAAACGTTTGGTTAACACTTTTTTAAAATGTTTATCTAAATTGTCCTTTATACTATATTTTATTACGAATATTTGGTAGTATAAATAAAAGTAGAAAAACATAACAAAAAGGAAACAAAAACAGAAGAAGAAAACAAAAATGACTGTGGCCTATAGCACACCTGGGCCGGCCCATCTCATGCTGCCCTTGACGCGAGGCTTTGCTATAAGCGAGACATAGGGGCGCCCCTGCTAAGAGGGCAAATCCTAGTCCGTGGGTAGATCGCCGATGACTAAACGTCAATGCTATATCTCGTTTAGTCGGCCGGTACAATACATCATTTCTGAATGTTCTACAAATTGATATGGACAATCCTAGCAAATTGGTCTGGACTGGACTTAGAACCTTTAGCTCAGATTTTTATTTTTTATTTTTTGTGCTTGTCTTTATTGGTACTTTTTGTGTGTTTCCTCTATTGATTTCATCATTTTCTTTCATTTTTCTTTTTTTATTCATTATTTTTCAAATACATGTTGACTTCATTTAAATACAATTTGAATATTTTTCGAACACCTTTACGTTGATTTCCAAAATGTAAGCAAGGTACTGCAAGGCTTTGAGATGACCTTATATCCATCAATTTTGGATACAAGAGATCCTTCTAGATTAAGAGGCACAAGGCTTGATAGCTTCACTGCGGCACCGGAAGTTGAGGTTTGCACACATGCTGGATGAAAGACGACAGCAACAGCAAGCAAAACTGTACGTATCACATCGCCGACATCGGTACAGCTTCGAGGAAAGCCCGGGGTCAACAACTCTCTCTGTCTCTCTGCCTCGAAAAGTAAGTACTAATAAAGTCTCTCTGCCTCCCGGCCGGTCCAGTCGCCTGCGCGCAAGCTGGAGTAGTGTTCCGCGAGGCTTTCACTGCACGAAAGCACGCACGCATCTCAGGAGTTTCTGCACATTTCAGACCTGGAGCATGGGTCGTACGTGTTTCGATATTGACCACGCCCGTACGTACATACGCGTTCTTCCCTGTCGGTGGCTGCTTCTTGTTTCCTAGCGAGTTGTAAATGGTAGGAAATGTTCCTTGAGTGCTAGTCGGGTGTGTGTGGTCTTCGCCGGTTTCCCTTGATTAATCGTGCCATGTACGGTTTTTAGGTCCGGTTTCCATTATTAACTGGACCAATTCTCTTCTTTTTAATGCAATGCGGGAGCTCCCCATCCTCTGACGAGGTTCCGTCAAAAAAAAATAAATGGTAGGAAATAGATTGATGGCGAATGTGAGGTCTGGGCTCTCCACGGTCCAGGCTTTCCTTGGGTTTGGATGCTAGCGCAGTAGCAGAAATACGCTTCGCTCGTTGACTCAAACCAACCATTTCGCAGTTCCAACCGCGACCAAGACCACCCCACCAACCATACCATCCCTCTTTCATTTTCATTTAGCTCTGGAAGGTTTCTTTTTTATTGGATGTTGTTCAGTTATTTGCTGGCAAGGGCATCTTAAACGCTCTGCAAACAAACACCGCATCCGTCCATGAATGGAGGGGACCAATCCATGGATACGGATACGGAAGCCAACCATCCAAAGTTATCCCCATATATCTAGCTTTAATTACTGTAAAGTCTGCACGCTCAAATAGCCACACATATTGTTTTAGTTTAGCTTATATAAGTTCAAATATTCAAATGCAGCAGAAGTTATAATTTTAAAAAGTTCAAATATTATAATTCAAAATTGAAGTCATCCTTAACCGTCGGCAAATGCTCAATCGGATATTCCTTCAGTTGCTCGTGAGTTGCTCGATGTCGAATTTGTTAATGCATTTGAATAAACTCTTTAAATATGGCTGGATTCTGGTCAGGAAATTCGATAGGATCACACATGGTCTCAAATTCAAGAGCTACGGCAGCATCCTCCACCTCATCCTCCGTGATCATGTTGGGCATAATCACACAACAGATTATCATCTCCCATAAGGTCTCTGGATCCCATTGTTTAGCAGGTCCACAAACAACTGCAAAACATGCATGCAGAACTCTAAATGCCCTCTCAACATTCTCTAGCTACTTCTTACTTTTGGGCAAAGTGTGACTTTTTCTGGTCAATTGGGTTAGAGATGGTCTTAACAAAAGTAGGTCAGAGGATAGATACCACTAACCATATAGTATCTCATGTTGTACTCATGTCCATTCGCAGTATAGTGAGAAAGAGGAGCTTTTCCTTCAGTCGGCTGATACGTCCCTATCGTATCTACTTTTTCAAATAATTTTGCTATTGTTTTGGACTCTAATTTGAATGAAACTAACCCAGACTGGCCCTAACTATCATGATGTTGTTTTCTATGCAGAAATAAAAATTTTCGAAATCAGACAAAAATTTTTGGAGATTTTTTATTGAATAAATAAAAAAAATACTGGATCGAAGATCCACCGGAGGGAGGCCACTAATTGCTCACAAGGAAACACGACGTGCCTACCGCCAAGGTGCGCCCTGATGCCTTATGGGTCCCACAAGCGGCCGTTTGACCTAATTCCAGGCCTATAAATTCCATTTCCTGAAAAAAAAAGAAAAAGTTTCATGGCGCCGTTTTACGATATGGAGCCGCCACCTCCCGTTCTTCATCGGGAGGGCTGTTCTGGAGTCCAATCGAGGCTCCGCAGAGGGGGATTCGTCACCATCATCATCACCAACCCTTCTTCCTCAACAATTTCATGATGCTCACCGCCGGTAGTGAATTATTGCTTCGTAGGCTTGCTGGACGGTACTGGAGTAGGATAATATTTATCATGTAATCGAGTCAATTTGTTAGGGTTTGATCCTTAGTATTCACTATGTTCTGAAATTGGTGTTGCTAGAACTTTGCTATGCTTAATGCTTGTCACTAGGGCTCGGGGGCCATGGTTTCAGATCTGAACCCGTTTTCATGAATATAAGTGTGTTTTGGATCCCATCTTGCAAGTTGTATGCACCTACTATGTGCTATGATCCGCAGACCCCAAGGTGACAAAAATTGGGATTCACTTCGGTGATGACCGTAGTATGAGGAGTTCATGTATTCACTATGTCTTATTGCTTTATTCTAGTTCTTTATTAAAAGGCGGCCTTGGTATCCCTTAGATTTCTTAATGGACCCCGCTGCCATGGAAAGGTAGGACAAAAGATGTGATGCAAGTTTTAATTATAAGCACGCATGACTATATACAGAATGCATGCCTACATTGAATTGATGAATTGGAGCTATTGTGTGCCGCTCTAGGTTGTAACTGTTATATGATGAATGTTATCCAACACAAATATCCATCACTGATTCAATGTCTACGCTTTTCTCAAATAGATCTTTGCTAAGTTACTTTTGTTCTTGTAGCTATTACAATCACTACTAAATTGCTACTGTTACTGTCACCGTTACTATTGCCACCGTTACTACTACTACTACCAAACTACCGTGCTACTAAATACTTTGTTGCAGATATTTAGTTCTCCAGGTGTGTTTGAATTGACAACTCGATACTAAGCTCGTTAATATTCTTTGTCTCCCTTTATGCCGAATCAATAAATTTGGGTGAAATACTACCTTCGAAGATTGCCGCGATCCCTTGTACTTGTGTTATCATCGACCCAACAAAGAATGATGATGGTTGCGACACATTGATGTCATTGTAAGACTCGGGCATGGCAAAAAAAGTGTGCTAAATTCAAAGATCATGTGATGCAACTGCTTTAAGAATGATGATGGGCTTCTCAACATGACCCTGACATTTCCCTTGTAAAGCTTTTGGATAGTTTTTAATGCATGCATCCAAAAGTTCCGAGCCACCCTCTTGCTTTTGAAATTACCAAGATCCTCTCGGTGTCAGTGACAATTCGTTCTCTCGGGTACTGATGTCCAAACACCTCGGCCACGACAGTTGCAAATCTTACCATGGCATCTCTGCATTTTCTCTCAGACATCCATAGGTACCTGTTCCATGAATCAGCAGTCGTGCCATATGAAAACATCCGTAGTGCAGCCATGTACTTCTGGTAAGCACAAAATCCAATCCTTCCGAAGGCGTCCTTCTTCAAGATGAAGTAGTCGTCAAAGGACAAGACACCATGGTAAAGACGATCAAAAAGACAGTTTTGCGCATACGAAAGCGCCGTCGAAAATTGTTAGCGAAGAGGGCATCAGGGGCAAAGTAGTCGTCTATCAGCATTTAATGGCTTCGCGTCCTGTGGCGGTTGAGCACTCGATGACCCGTGATCGATCCTCTGAAATTGAGAACAAGCTTGCAAAGTATGTGTACTGTTCGAGCAGAATTTGTAATTTTGAAAAGAGAGTGGTTTTTCTACACCCAAGCTCGGTACACCCACGCGAGAAACATAGTAAAACATTTCAAGAAACTAAAACTTTGTGGGAATGATTATGGACAAATGTTTTAGGTACTGTTTGAGCAGAATTTGTAATTTTTTTTTCTGTACAGAGCTCCTCGGATGTCTTTTGACCACCAAACTTTGCAAGCGTCTATAAGATTTGTTCATAATCATTCTCATAAAGTTTCAGATTTTTTTCAAAATATTTTGCTATGTTTTATTACATAGTTACGCCAAGCTGGGGTTCAGCCACTACTTTTCCCCGATAAAAAGCCGTCGACAACTATGTTGATTCCCGTGGTGCATGTTTATGCTATGTTGAAATTCAATCTATATAGTGATGACCATGTTGCATGCATGTGGGTTGTATGAATTTGGAGGGCGCGTGGATATAAAGGGGATGGACACGAACACCAAAGAAATGATAGGTGATCGTGGCGCTGTCCGCAGTATGCGTCTGTGGATGCTTTGTCAGATTTGAAAGTTGCCGGACTTTTCTCTCCAGCGGTTCAGCCTCTAGAAGCAGGAGTGTAGACGGGGAGGTGAATGATGCTGCTTCTACTAGCAGGAGTGTAGACGGCCGGGTACGTGAATGATGGTAGGTGAAGGGGTGATGCCTGAATGATGCGTGTCACCGGCTACCTTCCTCGGACCGTACAGGTGGGAGCACGTGACGTCAGAGCCCCCTATATAATCTGATCGAAACAGAGGCGGAACACCATCCATCACTTCACAACCAACGTCCAACGTCCAGACACATACAGAAAAACCTATCGCAGTTTACCCGTCGGGGATGGCTGACGCGGCGGCGTTCATCATCAACGTCGAATAGCCCGCATCTCATATCTTACGCCCGCATCCTCCATACCGCCTTCGACGACCTTCCCTCGCATCCGACGCCAGCACGGGTGCCCAGACCAGCTCCGGCGACTGCCCCTGGGCTGCGCGGCCGGGTAGCTCGCTCGTGGTGCCCCAGGACCACGCAGCGCAGCTGGGGATGCCGAGCATGCATGGGGCCATGATATTCTAGGTAAAGTTAGGTTGCGCTTCATACGAGTCATCAATAAATTTTCGTGGATCAGGATTTACTGAAGCTCAGGTTTTTAATGGGAGAGGATCTGAGGATACTTTATGTTCTTTGAGATCTGCTTAGTTTATTATGTATTTTTTTATAACATTTAAATAGGATCCTGATAAAATTCGAACGTTCGAATTTTAAGCATTTCATCCCGAACGTTTTTTATATGACAACTTTAGTTGACGCGAGGTCGCAACTTTAGTTGTTACGACATGACAACTTTGTTCTAGTTCGTTTTTTTTGTTAGAAAATTACAATGTTTGCCAACCTCACGTGAACTAAAGTTGCCATAAAAAACGTTTGGGTTATCATGCTTAAAATCCGAACGTTCGGGATTTATCATTGCCGTTTAAATAATATCATGTGCTATTTTTGTTAATTATATACGGAAAATCAAATATCTGATAGGTAGGAAGATACATAAGTCAAAAGAGACCATCTAGAATACACTGCAACGTGGCGACATCACATTGTCTACAGGCATCAATCTCCGTTAGAGATATTTTTCTTTTTCAGGATAATCTCCGTTAGAGATGCTTTGCAGTAGCAATGGGCGGTCTACACTTTTCTCACTATATCTACACTTTTCCACCCAATAATCACTGTCAGTCCGGATCTGTGATAAATACGAGCCTTGAGACACGCCTTCGACGGCGACGGGTGCGCCAACTAGTCTCCGTCGTCTCATCCGTCGTCATCGGACTGGCCGAGGCGCGCGCGTCCGCCGTGGTCACGACCAAACATAGTATTCGGACTTAGAATAAATCGTACTTAGGCCAACTCCACCACGCGACCCCAAACAGATGTCCGTTTTGTCCGGATTCTGTCCGTTTGGGTAGGGATTTGGGGTCGTGTCCGAGCGTGTCCTGGGATGCGGTGGCCGTGCGACCAGCGCGCGGCCGCATCCATTTGCCCCATCCTGTCCGCGTATACTTAAAAAACTAATAAAAGCAACATTTCAAATGCCAAGCCCTAGTTCAGGCCAGCGGCGGCCCGGGTTCATCACGTCGGCAACAGAGCCAGCGGCCTACACGTCCATCGCCGGCATCAGCCAGCGGCCGACAACACAGCCAGCCTCCAAAATGAATAGTTCTCCTCGCCGGCAACACAGCCAGCAGCCGGCAACACAGCCGGCCTCCAAAATGAATGTTTTCTCGCCGGCTCACTACCAGCGGCCGGACGGGCGGCACCCATGCCAGCCTCAAAAAGAACGGCCACGCCGGTCGGACGACCTAGTTCAGGCCTTTGGCGTCGAGCATCTCCTTCTGTCTGGCCTCGAACCAGGCCCTTGTCTTGTCGCTCATCTTCGACAAGTCCACGCTCATGATCGCAAGGGCCACCTCCTTCGCTTTGGTGGCGGCATTGGTGGCCTCGATGTCGAGCTGCCTCTGCCTGGCCTTGACGTTGTCGGCCTTGATGTCGAGCTGCCTTTGCCGGGCCGCCTCCTCCATGTCGAGCTACCTTTGCCGGGCCGCCTCCTCCATGTCGATCTTCCTCCTCTTGGCCGCCTCCTCCATCTCAAGCTTCTGTCTTTGAAGGTCTAGGTATTGCTTCATTTGCTCGTCCTTGCTTTGCCGCTTCTTCTCGTCCCTCACATCCTTTTGAGACATCATGCCATGCAAAGTCTCATGCAAGGCCATGGATGAGGCGTCATGTATGTCGTCCACCTTGGAGTTGGTCTTGCCCATCGGCCTCTTCAACGCCTCGCCATCTCCACCTCCGGCGAACTTGACCGTCTTCAGTCCTCTCTTCCTTTGTAGTTCACGGTATTGGTCCTTGAACTTAGGGAACATGCTAATGAGCGTCCAACAATGCGTAAGAGTGAATGGCTTGTCATTGTGCCGGGCCTTGAATGCCTCCAAAGATTGGAATGCCTACACCACATGTCAACAACAAGTGAACATACAAACATATACACGGTCGAAGTCTCATGGCCGTAGCAAGAAAAAGGCTAGAAAGAGGAGATCATACCATGTCCCCAACGCCGAGACCACTCACGGGCTGTGCTTCAACGCTCTCAAATGCGGCGCAATACTTGTTGCACTCTTGTTGGATGAACAACCATCTTTTTTGAATCGAGCCGATGCCACGACTGCTTGTAATTTGGAAGGGCTCAAACATCTTCCTTTCATGGAATGTTTTGTGGACTCTCGTCCAAAAAACAATGCCCTTTTGTTGTGCGCCGGTCCTCGGATCTTGGCTAATCTCCATCCAAGCTTGGCAAATCAACCTGTCCTCATCTTGTGTATATGAACCCGTGCGAATGCTCTTCCTCTTCTTTTGTGCCTCCGCTCTTTGGGTGAGCTCGTCGATAAATAATGGCGCACCACTAATATCAACGTCATTGCTTTCTTCTTCTTCATCATCACCTTTGACATAGATGTCATCGTCTTCATGCCACGAGTCGCCATGGTCGTAGTCAGCACGGTCGTGCCCACCTTCATCGGGGACGTACTCGGCGCGGCCATCCTAACTTTGGGTCTCATCGGGGTCGTAGGCCCGGCCATGCCCATCGTCGAAGATCACGTCCTCCATGTAGCGGTTGTAGAAGGGATCGTCGACCGCTGGCGTTGGGGTTGGCATTTCGTCAAACAAGACACGGGGGGCCGGCATGGTGCCCGTGAACGGTGCCCGTGCCTGCTTTCTTAGCATCTCGACGGACGGCCGCCCGCCGCCGCTGGACCCAGGCGTGACGTTGAGGTCGATGACGGCCGCGGGGCGCGGTGTGGACGGCGCGAACACGTCCGGCAACCCCGAGAAACGGGTCTGGCTGTCGTGCCTTGGTGGAGGGAAGCAGGGCGACATGGGCGCGGTGCGTGACGACGGCGACTGGCAGTGCGTAGGCTGGGCGACCGACGAGCCTGTGCTCGCCGGGCCGACGGCCGCTGCAGGGAACCCGGTAGGACGGCCCATGCCAAGCATGAGGATGGCGTGCGCTTTGTTGACGAGGTCCTCCTTCTCGTCGGCAGCGGCCTTGCGCCGCGCGGCCTCCAGCTCCTCGCGCTGGGCGGCGAACTTGGCCGCGGCGGCATTGACCTTGACGACCGCTCTCCGTTCCCTCTTCTTCGCCGATTCCGCGTCCAACTTGGCGATCTCCTCCGGCGTGCACTCCGACCGAGGCTTCCTTGGCGCCTTCTTCTTCACCTTTGCGGGCGGGTCGACGGCCAGGCCGCCGGAACTCGGCGGGGCGTCGGCCATGGACGGGGGAGAGAGGGGGCGGCGGGAGGGACGTGGGAGGGTTTGGGGCAAATGGCGCCAAATGGGCGTGGGGGGAGTTTTGGTTTCTCCCACCGACAGGCGGGCCAGGGAAGGACAAGCGCGCGCGTCCAGCCCGTCTGTGCGCTGTCCGTTTCACCCCAAACCGAGCGCAAGTTTGGCCCGGGGATGGGTCGAAAACGGACGGAATCCGGACATTTGTCCGTTTGAGGCCGCGCGCTGGGCCGCCTCTTTTGTCCCTTTTACCCCAAACGGACGGGGGCGGACAGGATAGGATCGCGCGGTGGAGTTGGCCTAACTCTACAAACGTACTTTCGCTGTTAGCGTTGGTCTTGGCGACTACTCTGACCTGCGACGGCGGACTCGTTGCGGATTGTGATGGCCATCGAAAGGTATTCATGAGGGTTTATCTCTCCAAAACCAGGTGGCTGACCTCAGTAAGGAGATGTAAACTATGGATGATGGTTTGACGCTGAGGGATGGTTGTACGGCGGCTGAGCCGTCGTTGGGATCGCGAAAAAGTGATGGCGGCAGCACATAACTGACATCAATCGAGGTGCTACGCAAGCACCCGGTCTCGAATTCCGCGGCGAACGCCTAGGTCTTCGTGATGGATATACCTGGCAATGACAGTTAGAGAGGTAAGTTTAGGGTTTTGCATGGGTGATACATCCACCTCACGTCTCATTATATATAGATGATCAGGTTATATACGTGTACACGTATAAATACAATATATGCAAACTAGACCCTATTTTACATGCCCCCTCAATCTGAACTACATACAAGATTCAGATTGGTCCTGAAGCGGTCTAGCATCTGACGGGTAGCGGGTTTAGTAAATACATCCGCTAGCTGATCATCTGTTGAGATAAACCTGACCTCCAATGCACCTGCTGCTACTCGTTCCCTCACAAAGTGAATGTCGATCTCAATGTGTTTGATTCGAGCATGAAACACTGGGTTTGCCGTCAGGTAAGTTGCCCCTAAATTGTTGCACCATAATATAGGTGTGCGCTGCTGTGTAACTCCAAGTTATGTGAGAACCGAGTCTAACCAAATAGCTTCAGCCGCACCATTTGCCAATGCCTTGTACTCTGCCTCGGTGCTAGATCTCGAGATTGTAGGTTGCTTCTTTGAACTCCAAGATATAAGATTGGGTCCAACAAACACAGCAAATCCACCTGTGGAACGCCTGTCATCAACATAGCCTGCCCAGTATGCATCGGAGAATATGCTGACTCCAGTAAAACAGGACTTACGAATACGTAGTCCTGTGTCTAGCGTACCTTTGACATACCTCAGGATACCTCAAGATACTGGGCTTAACTGCTTCCCAATGAATCTCTATAGGCTGGGACAGGAACTGACACACTTTGTTCACAACAAAGGAGATATCTAGACGGGTGAGTGTCAAATACTGGAGTGCTCCAACCACACTGCGATACTTGAAAGAGTCATCAGTACTCAGCAATGCACCACTGTGGCGTGAGAGGCTCTCGGATGTAGCTAGTGGAGTGGAAGTGGACTTGCAGTTCCCCATATTGACGCGATGAAGCAGATCAAGTGCATACTTCTTCTGCGTCAATGTCATGCCCCTTGAATGAAAGGACGCTTCCAATCCAAGGAATACTCCAGCCTACCCAAGTCCTTGATGGGAAAACTCGCAGACAAGGACTGCACAAGGCGATCAACCACAACAGGTGTAGAACCAGCAATCACAATATTATCCACCAGCATGTATATCTGAATAGCGCCATGGAAGAAGATGAAAAAGGAATCATCAGCCTTGGAGGCAACAAAACCAAGCTGTGAGAGACGCTTACTCAGCCGAGCATACCAGGCACGTGGCGACTGTTTGACCTCGTAGATGGACCGCTGGAGTTTGCACACATGGGAGGGATAATGAGCATCCTCAAAACCGGGGGCTGCTGCATGTAGACATCTTCGGCTAGAAAACCATGGAGAAAGGCATTACAAACGTCAACCTGTCGAAGGCTCCACTCTCGGGATACTGCAAGAGAGAGAACCAGGCAAACCGTGGCAGGCTTCACCACGAGGCTGAAAGTATCTCCATAGTCGATCCCTTGTTGTTGAGTAAAACCGCGAGCAACAAGGCGAGCTTTGTGCTTGTCGACAGAACCATCAGCAACAAGGCGAGCTTTGTGCTTGTCGACAGAACCATCAGGGCAATGCTTGGTCTTAAAAATCCACTTGCAGCCCACAATATTAACACCAGGAGGCCGAGGCACCAACACCCATGTGTTTGTGTGACGAAGAGCAGTGAATTTCTCGGACATGGCGGCACGCCAAGCATGTTCACCAAGAGCATCACGATGAGAGGTCGATGCGGCAAAGAAAGCGCGCCGACGAGTGTTGTACCGAATAGTGCCATCTGTGTACGTCTTGGCCTTGTGCGTATGATCATGATGACACATGACCATAGTATGCCCGGGGGCTGCATCGCCGGTAGATGGTGGCGGCGGCGACGGAGACCCGACCAGTGGTGTCGCGGCTGAAGTCTCTTCAGCGACAGGCAACACGGGCCGGGGTGACGCGTCGGGCTGGGCCGAGCCAGGCGACGTGGGAGTGCCGGGCGAAGACGCGGCTGGCGACCCGGTGACGACTGAAGCAGGCGATGCGGGCTGGGCCGACCTAGGCGAGGCGGGAGACGCAGCAGGCGACCCAGCCGGGCCCACGGACGCGCCAGCGGGCGAGGCAGACGGGGCCGCCGACAGGCCAGCAGGCGAGGCAGCCTCGGGAGGCGTGGCATGCACGATGGGGCCATGCACGTCGATCACATTAGCGGGTGCAGGTGCGACGACGGGTTCCTGGGAAGACAAAAAAGAAGCATTTGCAGGGAACAAGTCAGATGACAAATATGACATGTTGTATTTCCACACAAGGACATCCGAAACCGGTTCATTAGATGGAAACGCGAGAGCATGCTCAAGAGAAGCAATGCCAGCCGAGACACAGGGGTTGGAGTAAGGAAAAACTGTATCGTTGAAAACAACATCACAAGAAATATAGATCCTCCCCGAGGTGCGATCAAGACACTTATAACCCTTATGCAGAGGACTATAGCCAAGGAAAATGCACATCTTGGAATGAAACTCTAGCTTGCGAGCATTGTACTTGCGGAGACTAGGCCAGCAAGCACACCCACAAATCCGTAGAGAGGAATAATTGGGCTGAACATGAAACAAGAGGAATAAAGGTGTGTCCTTATTGAGAACCAGAGTGGGCATACGATTGACGAGATAACATGTTGTAAGAAAGGCCTCATCCCAAAACCTGAGTGGCAGAGACGAGTGCGCAAGTAAGGCAAGGCCGGTCTCGACCAAATGACGGTGTTTGCGCTCGACAATACCATTCTGTTGGGATGTATGTGGACACGACACACGGTGGGAGATGCCCGTGCATTGAAAGTAGCGGTGGAGTTTGTGGTATTCACCACCCCAATCGGACTGAACGGCCTTGATTTTGCAATCCAAATGGCGTTTGACATGAGCCTAAAAATTATAGAAGACTTGCTCAACATCAGACTTGTGTTTAAGCAAATAAATCCAGGTGAAACGCGTGTAGTCATCAACAAAGCTAACATAATACTTGTACCCCCCGAAGACACAATATCGGGATCCCAAACATCTGAATGTATTAATTCAAGAGGTATAGTAGTGACATGGTAATACATAGAATACGGTAGTTGATGACTCTTAGCACGCTGACAGGCATCACACACTAATGATGAATTATTTGAACTAGAACACGGAAGGTCATGGCTCCAAACAATGGAGGTGACCACATTATTGGTAGGGTGACCTAAACGCTGATGCCATTGTTATGACGAAACGCGGACACTGGATGAAGCATGGCGAGATGACGAGGACAATGCACGAGCAAAGGGAATCGGGTAGACACCCCCACAACTGCTACCTTGAAGAATGACGCGCCTGGTTGCTTTGTCCTTAACAAAGAAAAGACGACGGTGAAACTCAACAAACACGTCATTATCACAAACAAGGCGATAGACAAAAAGAAGATGCTCTTTGATGTGTGGAACATGAAGGATGTTGCGCAGTTTCAGAGATGAACCGGGTAAACAGGAATGACCAATGTGTGAAATAGACAAACCTGCACCATTGGCCACCTGAACCTGGACCTTGCCATTATAGCGCTCGTGAACCTGGAGACGTTCAAGATCACTCGTCAGGTCCGTAGCCCAGGTGTCTAGGACCCAAGGATAGTCGACGGTGTTGGTGGAGGCCGAGTTGGCGGAGCGAGTGTTGTGGTCCTGGTCATAGCGCTTGCGGCAATCATCGGCCTCATGACCCTAGTTTTTGCAAATCTGACACCTGGGATGCTAGCGATTGTTGCGACGACCACCACCACCGTTGTTGCCGCTGTTACCCCCGCCACCTTGCCGGCCATTGCCATTGTAGCCGGGGTTGCGGTCGCGGCCGCCGTTGGGGCCGCCGTTGCTGCCTTGATGGCCTTGCCCGGGCGGGCCGCTCCCATCGACCGGGCGACCCCCACGCTGGTAGGGGTAGGGCTCCGAGTATGGAGCATGTCCGCCATTGCCGTGGGGGCCTGAGCGGGTCACGGCGTTGGTAGAGGGATTCCACCCCTCCGCCACACTCTGCTGAGCCTGCAACGCTTCAAACGACAAAATGAGCGAGTAGAAGCTGGAGTAGGGCATGGGTGCGTTACTCACACCCAGGGAGACGACAATGGAGTTGTAGGCGGAGCCGAGTCCTGTGAGGATGTGATCAATGAGCTCATCATCATGGATCGGAGAGCCGGCAGCGGCCATGGTGTCGGCGAGGGCCTTCATCTTGTGCATGTACTCAGCCGAAGACATCTCCTTCTTCCTCAGCGTCTGGAGTTGACACCGGATGTGATGAATGTTGGCGCGGCTCTGCGCGCCGTACATGACACCGACGGCCGTCCACACCACATGCACTGTCTCGCAGCTAATAAGATGACAGGCGATATCCTCCTTCATGAAGGTAAGGAGAAGGCCCTTGACCTTCTGATCATGTGTCCACCAGTGGTGGTATGCCGGGTTAGCGGCAGTCGTCGCGACATCGCCAGTGCCCACGGTGATGGTCTTGTCGGGTGCCACCGTGGTGCCGTCCAGGTATCCGTGAAGGTTGGCACCGGTAAGGATGGTGCCGGCGATGCCTCCCCACAGCATGAAGTTGTGGCGGCCGAGGCGGACGGAGATCGCGGGGACGGCGAGGGCGGCGGGAACCATGGCAGCCACTGGCGAGGTGATGGCGCCGATGTTGTTGGAGAGGGAGAGATCAGCAGATGACATCGCGGCGGCGCGGAGAAGGACGACTCATGGCGGCGGAGAAAACGAACTCACAGCGCGCGGCGGTGCGGAAGGGTGGCGGCGCGCAGCGGATAGGTCGCGGCGGCGGTGACGTGGAAAGGTGGCGGCGCGCAGCGGCTGCGGCGGATGGATCGGGGCGGCGGCGTGGGGTTCGCTCAGCGGCCCTCTTGGCTATCTGATACCAAGTTAGAGAGGTAAGTTTAGGGTTTTGCGTGGGTGATACATCCACCTCATGTCTCACTATATGTAGATGATCAAGTTACATATGTGTACACGTATAAATACAATATATGGAAACTAGACCCTATTTTACAATGACGATGTTTTATGTTGTTACCTTGTTGAAGGCATTGATCGAGAGAGAATATCATACGGAAACCAACATTTGATGGAAACCGGTGAAAACCACAAGGAAAAGATGTTTTGAAGTTTTGAAAAAATCTGAAAAAAATAAGGGATGTTAAGAGGATGATGTTTTATTGCCACGTAAAATTTCAAGCTAAAACACATTACAAGATGTGAGCTATGAAAAAGACAAAATCAGCTTGAATAGTGCCGAACAGTAATGTTACTATTCAGGTCTGAATTTGTCTTTTTCATAGCTCACATCTCTTAATGCGTTTCGGCTTGAAATTTTGCATGGCAATATAATTTTGCATGGCAGTCCTATTAAAGCTATCGTCGAAATTGGATACCCATGCGAGTATGGTAGAGTCAACAGTACCGTCGCAAATTACGTCCTGCATTTGTCCACGGATAAGAGAGGGCCAATTCACGGACATAGATGTAAGAACTGGCCATCCAACACTACCCACATATAATTCAAAATGGATTTAAACAAATCGGATAAAATTCATACAAATAAGATGGAATTTACATAAGTTCAAACGTAATTTACAAAAAAGGTTGATATTTCGACCGTTTTAAAACAAAAATTAAGAAAATTAAACTAAACTATATACCGGACAACCACCTCGTACACGCGACCACCTTGCCATGTTGTACCGCCGTCAGCATCCGTGCCGCTGCCACCGTCGTCGTCGTCCCACCAACGGCGGAAAGCGCTGGAGGGCTGCGACAGCCTTGTCCGGCGGCTGCCTGCCACCCGTGGAGGAGCCGTTCCGCCTCCTGCTGCATAACATCATAAAAGGGCTCTGGCGGCTGGTGAACCATGCCATCCGGCCCGGGTGAAGCATTTAGCTTCATATCCTTCAAGATTTGCAATACTTCACTTTTTCTGGAATAGAATAAGTGGGGTCCAAAGAGCCCTCTGGCAACTGTGAAGCAACAAAAGGTATTGCAGAATTAATATTAGGAGACGACAAGATATATCTGAAATAATTAACAAAATTGCTGCTAATAAGATCAGGTTGAAATGCAGAACATCATTTTCATCTTTAATAGAGCAAATTGTATTTCTTTTCCTCCTCTTGAGAACAGCTTGATGAAAAATTTTTGGTATTACAATCACCATCAATAGTTCAACCCTTCTTGCTTCTTTGCTTATAAAAGCTATTAAGTTGTGTGAGAATATGCTCATACCTGAGAGTTAGTTGTTGCTCCGGATCATGATCTTTGAAATTGAGAACAAGCTTGCAAAGTAATTTTGAAAAGAGAGTGGTTTTCCTACACCCCAGCTCGGTACACCCACGCAAGAAACATAGCAAAACATTTTGAAAAAACTAGAATTTTGTGAGAATGATTTATGAATAAATGTTTTAGGTACTGTTTGCACTACTAGGAAAAGGGCTATAGATGAAATGGACACTAATGGCGCACCTGTCATGTGGTGCGCCACTACTATATAGCAGTGGCGCACCATGTGCAGGTGCGCCATTAGTGTGGAAGACACTAATGGCGCACCAGGCACACGGTGCGCCACTAGTAAATTTTATTTTTCTTCTTATTTTCCGAAGATACTAATGGAGCATCATGGCAAGGTGCGCCATTACTAGTGCTAACTAGTAATGACGCACCGGCCACATAGTGCGCCACTACT
>NC_057804.1:7025223-7030734 GCF_018294505.1 Triticum aestivum
TCCTCCCCCTCGAGCGCTGCCTCCCCCCTGAGCCCCGCCTCCCCAGCGAGCGACGCCTCCCTCGCCTCCCTCCCTAACCCTCGGAGCCGCCGGAGACTTGGAGCCTCGGCGCCGCCCCACGTCCACCAGTAGAGGAGGCCCCACGTCCACCAGGAGAGGAGGCCCACGACCTCCCCGCTGTCTATCCCCACCTCCCCCAAGCTCGCCGTGTCCGCCCTCCGTCGTCTCCGCTCCAGCCACCACCTCATCGTGGTCAGGTAACCCTCCTCCCTCTGCCTCTCTTCTCCTCTCTTCCTCCTCTCCTCCCTCCCGGCCATGCCCTCTTCTTCTCTCTATTGCTAGGTTTAGGTCAAATCCCTCTCTAATTTAGGTCAAATTAGGTTCAAAAAATTGCTAATTTTGGTCAGCAACCCATCAGTTCTATGCTGAGAATGCCCTGTAGATGCAATAATATTTTAATCATTATCAAATATAACTGCACCCATAAACAGAACCATTTGCATAATAGGTATGTGTTTCCCTCTTCAGTGAAGGGAATTAAATGGTCTAAACCACTTGGCTAGTGTGGTCAGTAACCCAAGGCCAAGGGTCTTTCATTTTAGGCAGGTAAGAGCTTCAATCCTAAAGCATTTGCTGTGGACTCCACTCAAAAGCCATTACTCAAAGTTCAGCTAGCACTAAAAAGGCTACTCCTAGTAGAAGTGTTGAATTAAACAAAGTATTTCCACTGGAACAACTATGTATGTTTTCAGTGAGACTGTGCATGCTCTTTGTTTCGTGCAATCTAGTGTCATACTGCCATCACAAAGTACATGACAAAACTAACAACACAGATGGCTTGTTGAAGTATCATAAGGTTATAGGATGATATTAAACAAAAGAAAACTATAAGCTAGGAATGAGTGGTCCTCTTTGAATCTCTTCAACCCAGCTTCTCTAGATGGTGCTATCCCTCTGAAATGATTGTTGTATGGTTACGTCATGTTTATCTAGACTATATGTTATAAGAGCAAGTATAAGAGCAAAAGTTCAGTAGTGTGAATAAATCAGTACTAATTCATTTGCTGATCAAGATGTTTGATTGTTTTCCTCTTGTTGATTGTTTGGTCAAAGCTGTCATGTTCTATTCGGGTAGACAAAGCTGTATACGATTGTTCAAAATATAAGGGCTGAGCTCAAGGAGCACAGCAGCAGCTGTCAGTAGTTACACACTTGCACTGCATCTATGATAGTTGCATGCAATATATTTCGTACTATATTTGACTAGTGTTTAGGTCAACAACAATCCATGATTTTTTTAGTTAACAGCAATCCATGATTTTTAGTTAACAGCAACCCATGATTTTTAGTTATAAGCAATCCATGATTTTTAGTTAACAACAATCCATGATTTTTTGGCTGTTGGCTACTGCTATATGTTGCTACTGCTACTTGTTGGTGGGGCACTGGTGCTACTGCTAGTCTGCTACTTGTGCTGGATGTGCTACTGCTAGTATGCTGCTCGTCTGTTGTTGTTAGTTACTTCGGTTGCTCGTTGGCTTCTGCTAGTGCTAGGTTGCTAGTAGTTTTGTAGTGTAGTTGCGGCTGCTCTACTGTGTCATATACAGATATGCTCATGTAGTCATGTGTGCTGCAGATTTATTGGATCTGTGGACTGTGGCCAACCATTTTGATTCTAACTGAACATTTTCAAGCTACTAGTTGTTGGTGCTGTTTTTCTTGCAGCTAGTCATGCTCTGCTGCTGCTGGTTGCTGGTATACTGGTGCGGTGGTGCTCTGTACTGTGTTTCCTTGTGCTATGCTACACTGTTGCTTGCTGCTATACATAGTGTGTTGTTTTGTGCTCTGCTGCTGCTAGTTAGTTGTGTTGTGCTGCTGACCTGCTGTTTACTTAGTACTTACTTGTGATGTGCTGCTATAACTATTTAGCAAGTGTTTAAAGCTTTAATTCATTAATTGCCTGGGTACTAATTGGTCTCTTCTGCTGCTTATCAGAGATGGGGGAAGCAGCCACCGCCGCTCTGCCACACCGCAGTACAAGTTGGATGCTTCCGATTTCTTCAGTATCATACTTGGGACTTCAGTATCATCCATGACGCAGGTATATAAAACGAGAGATCTCCCCTTCACCCATCACTAGTAGAAAAGGGGGCATCAGTCCCGGTTCGTAAGGGCCTTTAGTCCCGGTTCTTGAACCGGGACTAAAGGGTCGTGACTAATGCCTCCACCCTTTAGTCCCGGTTCTAACACGAACCGGGACAGATGGGCCTCCACGTGGCCACTGCGAGCAGCCCAGGCAAGGGGCCTTTGGTCCCGGTTGGTGACATGAACCGGGACCAAAAGGCTTCCACGTGTCAGCAATTGAGGTTTCTCTTTTTTTAAAAAAAAGAAAGTGGCTGGTTTAGGGGTTTTGGGGGTTAATTTTAGGTTGTTATTAGCTAGCTAATAGAGAGAAGTGTCCTCTCTTATAGTACTATGTTAATTTCACCCGCTGATATATAATAACTCATGCATGCTCGCATCATACATCATCATATATAATAACAAGTCCTACTAATCATGCATCATCATACAACTTCTACTCGTTATTAATAACAAGTCATACGATCCTCCTCCTCATAGTCATCGAACCCAACCCCACATAATTGTTCTTAGCACATGGTCATTAGTATCAGGTAGGACCTAAACACCCTTAAGGTAAAATAGCATAAAACAATATAGACCCTGACTCTCCATTATGAAGAATGGAGATCATCCTGTCTCTAATTCTTGCGCTTCGCCTCCTTTTGCTTGCAAGAAGCTCCTTACGACTGTCCATACATTTTTTCTATTCTTTGATTGTCATGTCTCCACTTCTTTTAAAAGTCCAATATGGACAATTGAGATTCGTAGGACGACCTGGTTGTATGTTCAAAACATCAAGGTGACCGTGCGTATACATCAGATGAGGCACACAATCATTCGGGATTATCTGTTGAAAAACATAGTAATAACTTCATAGTTAGCAATGATGTACTAGTTTTAGAAGTATTTAAAAAGATGCAGGGATGTCGTAATAGTAAAAAATCTTACCAGGGTATCTCCATGGTAGTTACCGTAGTTCAACACGTGCACTAGTGGCACGTATTGACCATAATGTTGAGGAGTTCAATTGTAGACATTGTAATTCTCAAAATCAGTACAAAATGCGATCAGATGATTTTTCTCCTTATAAGTTAATTCGGAGCCATCAGTGTAGTGGGTTTTGTCTACCATTTTCCGCATATTCTTTGAAGAATGAAAATAAGCTGTCAATGGAAACAAGCTGTCAACTATTTTGAAATAAACAATATAATTTACTTAATAACTATGTTAAGCTCACATGGGGGAAGAATTGGAGGTGTATCCACAAGGACCCAAATGCCCATATTGTCTTGCTGGATTGTAGGATCACCAAGATCCATGGTGACAAGCATACCCTCATCAAAACCATACATCTTGCAAAGTGCTTCTCAATTTTTGCAACCAAAATGGGTTACACTCTCAGCATTGTACATCTTTACTTGAAAATCCACACCATGATGGGTCTTTAGGAGAATTTTTTTGGTTTCCATACTTTCATGGTCTTCAAAACCCATCCTCTCCAAGACATAGCGTCTTGCATAGCATGGGATAAGCTAGTCGAATTGGAAAAGATGAAAAGTACACGTTAAAATAGTTGAAGTCGTGCTTAATTAATTACGAAGAAAACTATTGTCGTCGTTGTGTACCGTATGAACATTGAAGGTCTCCTCGAGCTTAATGCTGAAGCGCCGATCTTCGTCCAGCTCAATGAACCTGTCGCACATACCTCGGTCATCGTGGCACCAGTCGCACTCCCCCGGGCGGTTTTCGTCGTCCGAGTACGACATTTCCGGCCTAAGTTCATAATTCAAATATTAAATATATGTATAAAAACCTAAATTAGATCATTATTATTAATCACGGGTTGACTATCGGTGATGGTACGTAGCTCCTCCTTTCATTCCCGAGTGCATTATTACAACAAATTGTCTAGCACACGGGAATGAAGGAGAAGCTACCCCCACGACGGCGTGGATGATGGAGGGGGCTCCTAGATTTCTGCATAGAGTGCTCTTCAATTTTAGCATTCAAAGTAGGAGTACTTTTCCAATATGAGCATTCAATAAGCAAAACCAAATCGTAAAATAAAGTAGTATTCAAATTAGCATGCATTCAATTATAACCAAAAGTACATCATCTCTTGTGTCCGTACATAGTCGAATACTCCTCGAATACTATCATACATATAACATCGCTAATTAATACAGCTAGAACCGTAGCGCCCGACGGGTATCGTCGCGGGCGATGGACACCCAATGATAAGGAACGATCACAGGATCATAGCTCCAGTGAGATCCCTGAAGAACCTGCCAGGTATTGTCGAACCTGCCCTCCAACGCAACCATGTAGCGACGGACGTGCTCGTCCTCCTCGCTGACACGGTGACGTACCACCTTCGCGGTGTCCGGAAGCCTCGGCACCGTCACTGGCCCACGCGACCGCCACCAAACAAGGATCGGGTCAACAACGGGCTGCCTCCTCACCAACCTACATCCCCCAGAAGGTAGCACCACCCAATACCAGCCTGGCGGAGCCCAGTCCTGAACATGGCCCTGATCAAGCAGCCCTCCACCACCGCCGAGTCGACGACAACGAGGATGCGGGATAGGCATCATCGACGTCGATGCGGGAACTACTTTATATATAGTTAAATAAAGCAGTTTCATTAATTAAATCAACTAGTTCAACTACTAAGCACTTACTATAAATAAATAAAGTAGTACTTATTAAAAATAAATTACTTATATATATAGTAAAATAAATTGGTTTATTAAATCGACTAGCTAGTTCAACTATATATGAAGCACTTACTATAAATAAAATAAAGTAATACTTCCTAAAAATAAACTAGTTTAACTATAGTTCTATTATTTTTCTAACTAATTTTCCTATACATACACAATAAATTGACAAAGAAAATACTATGAACAAAAAAATCATTAAAATTGCATGAACAAAATTACAACAGGAAAAACATAAAAAAAATCTAACACAATATGAATAAATTAATTACACAATATGAAAAAAATCTAACAGAAAAATCTATGAACTACACATCTAACAAAAAAATCATTAAAATTCTATGAACAAAATTAGAATAGAAAAAAATCATAAAAATTCTATGAACAGAAAAAAACCATAACAATTTGACATCTAAATTACTTACACAATATGAAAAAAATTGACATCTAAATTACAACAGAAAGAAATCATAAAAATTTGACATCTAAATTACAACACAAAAAATCATAAAACAATCTAACACAATATGAACAATTAATTACACAATATGAAAAAAAATCTAACAGAAAAATCTATGAACTATACATCTAAATTACTACACATCTAACAAAAAATCTAACAAAATTAAATTAGTTGCTCATGGCGACGGCGACGGCGAGGTGCGGC
>NC_057804.1:7030964-7031495 GCF_018294505.1 Triticum aestivum
GTTGGTGGCACCAACCGGGACCAAAGGCCTCTTTTCAGCAGCCCAAAGGGCGGGAAGCAGAGGCCTTTGGTCCCGGTTGGTGGCACCAACCGGGACTAAAGGTGGGGCATTGGTCCCGGTTGGTGCCACGAACCGGTTCCAATGCACCCCTTTAGTTCCGGTTGGTGCCACCAACCGGGACTAAAGGCCCTGTGCTGCCCGCGTCGCGGCACGAAAGTTTAGTCCCACCTTGCTAGCTGAGGGAGCTCGAGGTTGGTTTATAAGCCCCAGTCCCGCTGCCCTCTCGAGCTCCTCTCAAATGCAGGCTTACGGGCCTAAACTCACTATATGTGCCTGTGGACCTATTGGTCCTGTCGCGGGCCTGAATCCTGGCCCATTGTTGGGTTTCTAGTCGTATTCTGGCCGTGGTAGCCCTTTAGGTGGCACTTTTTTTATTTTTTTCATTTTATTTTTTGCTTTGAATTATTTATTTTCTTTTGATTTTTGCTTTTTTTCTTTTTTTTTCTTTTAGCTCAGATAATTATAATCTTT
>NC_057804.1:7031676-7043060 GCF_018294505.1 Triticum aestivum
TTTATGATAATTCTTTTTTGTTTTTAATGTTTTGAACAGAATTCTAATTACTTATTTATTTTCTTTTATGATAATTCTTTTTTCTTTTAATGTTTTGAACAGAATTCTAATTACTTATTTATTTTCTATTATGATAATCCTTTTTGCTATTAAAGTTTGTAACAAAATTCTATATAATTTTAGTTTCATTAATACTAGAGCTTTATAAAAGCTTTTTAGTACCGGTTCTAAGGCTGTTACAAAGGCATTTTATTTGGTACATGTTTTAAGGCTGGTGCCCCACGAGCACCTTTTAGTACCGGTTCGTGCCATGAACCGGTAAAAGAGTTTTTTAGTTGATTCTTTCTGCAGCTGTTTTTTAGTCCCACCTCGCCAAGCGAGAGGCACTCGCAGCGGTTTATAAGCCCCGGGTGCAGAGACGATGCAGAAGAGGCTCAATGCTAACCTGACGTTGCTTAGCTTTAAGCCTTGAGGAATAGGGTAGACTGCACGGAGCTATGTGCACAGTTTACACTATTCCGAAAGGCTTGAGCATTGCGCCTCTTTTTCATTTTTAAAGACTTATTACAACTCAGAAATAAATAGAAAAAAATAAATATAGCAGAAAAGAAAAAAAACTATATAAAAAACTACTCAGAAATAAATAAAAGAAAAAATAGTTGTGATTAACTTTACTAAAAAAATGAGCATAGATGCGCTTATAGAGAAAATCCAACCTAAATTCATAATAAATTTCTACAAACTTCAGAGATATTCAGTATGAATTTAGGTCAAATTTCCTCTATAAGGGCATCTATTTTCATTTTGAGAGGAGCTCAACAAGGCAGAGAGGGAGGGGCTTATAAACCGGTGTGAGCGCCCTTCGGTTGGCGAGGTGGGACTAAACTCTGAATGTAACGAGGACCAACCCTTTAGTCCCGGTTCGTGGCACGAACCGGGACTAAAGGGAAGCCATTAGTCCCGGTTCAGGCCATCAACCGGGGCCAATGGTGGTGGGCCAGGAGCGAGGCCCTTTAGTCCCGGTTCGTCCCGCTAACCGGGACCAAAAGGCCCAGACGAACCGGGACCAATGGCCGACGTGGCCCGGCCGGCCCCCGGGGCTCATGAACCGGGTCAAATGCTCCCATTGGTCCCGGTTCTGGACTGAACCGGGACTAATGGGCTGGCCCTGCCTGGACCATTGCCCCCTTTTCTACTAGTGCATCTCATTAAGATATCTGCTGTTTGCTACATCACTCATTGTCCCAAACTGCAGAGGCTGCCTGACAGTTTTATGAACATGCTGGGTGAAGATCCGCCAAATAATGTGAAGCTGCAACAGGCCGGCAGCGGGTTACGCAGGCTGTTGGATGTGGAGTTGGTGATCAAGGAGGGCCACATGTACTTGTATCGTGGGTGGGAGAAGTTCTACCGTGCCTACGACCTGCGGTTGGGGTACTTCCTTCTCTTCAGGTACGACGCCGCCGCCACCATGCTCATCGTGAAGGTGTTCAACACGACTATGTGTCGCATGCGCTACGCTGATGATGATGATGCCAGTATGTTCTGCCTCTTCTTATTCCTCTACATTTGGCTTTGTCTCACATCAATTGTTAATGTTCATTATTGCATTTGGACAGGCAATGGGAGCAGCAGCAGCGACACTGGCTACAGCCAAAGCAGCAGCGACTATGGCTGTAGCAAAAGCAACAACGATTCTGGCTTTAGCGAAAGCAGCAGCGATTCTGGCAGCAACAAAGACAACAAGAAGGATGATCCGGACTGGAGTGCGGGAGAAGAGGAGCAGAGTGGGGATGAGGAGCTGCAGGATGATGATGGGCATCAGGCTGAGGATGACCTAGCGCTGGTGGTGGATGACCAAGGGCAAGAGATGGTGGTGGCTGACCATGGGCAAGAGATGGTGGTGGCTGACCATGGGCAAGAGATGGAGGTGGCTGAGGATGACCTAGCGATGGTCGTGCCCGTCCTGCCTGAAGGTGGCCTCACGATGGTGGTGGTGCCTGACAATGACCACGCACCGGTGGTGGCGCCGGTGATCCCACAGCTGGGCGACATGACCACGCCAATTGTGGTAGAAGACTACATCCCACTGCCTCCACCGCCTCGCCGCTCTTGGCGCATCAGGCTGAGGAAGGAGAAGGAGAAGAATAATGAGAACTGAACTATGTCAGGTATGTCAGATCTCCAAAATGATATATATATATACTTAGTTACCTATGTTATCTCTAATATGCTTAGTTTCCTATAGGTTAGCTTCATTTTACCTAAGTTGGCTCTAATATGCTAACTTAGAGCTTATATGCTTAATTTCCTATAGGTTAGCTCCAAAATAACTTATGTTAGCACAAAATGATCAAGTTTACATAATAAGCTTATAGTCTTCTTCTTATTCTTCTTCTTTTCCAAAATGACATAGGTTAGCTTCATTTTACCTAAGTTGGCTCTAGTAGGCTAACTTAGAGAGCTTATATGCTTAGTTTCCTATGGGTTAGCTCCAAAATTACTTATGTTAGCACAAAATGATCAAGTTTACATATTAAGCTTATAGTCTTCTTATTCTTCTTATTCTTCTTCTTATTCTTTTTCTAGTATTCTTCTTCTTCTAGTATTCTTCTAGTCTTCTTCTTCTTCTTCTCTTCTTCTTCTTCTTCTTCTTCTTCTTCTTCTAACTTCTTGTTTATCATTTTGCAGATTTGATTTAATTCACGGAAGCTTGCATGGATGGAGTGCTTCTTTTCCATTTGTGTTTTTCTTTTGTATCAATGTGAAACTTTTGTGAATTGATGGATAACGGTGTTGGATGAACAATGTGAAACTTTTGTAATATGTAACGATGGAACTATGTGTTGGCTTGTATGTATATATGATGAAACTTGTGTGTTGGATATGATTGTTATATGGATGCTTGTTGTATATATATGTATTGGATATCTCATATGTGAAATAGTGACCTGAGATTAAGAAAAAACGAAAAAAAATTTAAAAAATTTATTACTAATGGCGCACTACCATGTGGTGCGCCATTAGTATAGCAGACACTAGTGGCGCACTGTGGGCAATACGTGGTGCGTTATTAGAACACCAGATACTAATGACGCACCAGTGGTGCGCCATTAGAATTTAATACTAGTGGCGTGGTACTAGTGGCGCACCAGTAGTGCGCCATTAGTAGGCAAAACTGGTACGCCACTAGTAGGCCTTTTTCTAGTAGTGTTGAGCAGAATTTGTAATTTTGTTTTTTATGTACAGAGCTACTCGGATGTCATTTAACCACCAAACTTTGTAAGCGTCTATAAAATTTGTTCATAATCATTCCCATAAAGTTTCAGATTTTTTTAAAAATATTTTGCTGTGTTTTATTACGTGGGTACATCAAGCTAGGGTTCAGCCACTACTTCTCCCCAATTGTCATTGCTCGATCTCACCTGAGTACAAGAGGGAAAGGGGAACAAGGGTTTGCAAGGAGATTGAGGAAGGGGAACGTTGCTCCCTGAGCTGTATTAATATAAGATGTATGATTGTTTTAGCTCAAAGCTCAAATGACAATACGATGCCCTTACAGAAAGGAAAGCAGGCTTATATAGCCGCGACACCAGGTGAAAGCTACAGCACAACAAAGTGAAACAATAGCCGCAGACGGCGAGCTGTGTGAGCCGTCGGATCTTCACGAGCGCTCCAATAGTAGACGTCCGTTAGCTGAATCTCCTGGCGAGTTAACTGAAGAAGAACGCGCCTGACACCACGCCCAGGGGCCTCGACGGCGGCGGCCAAACAACACGACCTCAAGTCCATGGCCTCGTCGAGGGAGCTCGTCGCCACCGGCCAGTCGGACGGCTCGGCCATGGCGGCCGCAGGCCTCGTTGCCCGCCGAGCGGACTCGAAGTAAATATCGGGCAGGTGCAAGACGTGTCGCGGACGGCCGGACCAACTCCCCGTGGACGGCCGCCATACGACAACAGCGACCATATGAGACGCGGATGCCGGTGGCTGGTCGTACTCCTCCTCGAGGACTACTTGTCTACTCCGTCCACGGCGAGAGTGAGATGCATTGCCTGCATATAATACGCATGTGAACAGCCATGAGCTAGCTAGTTGACTGATTCATACCAGTACGGCAGTACCAACATCTGCTAGCTTGGCTGATTCATACCAGTCTGTTGGGTCCCTTGCGCGGACGGCGGAGGAGGAGATGGGAGCGGGTGTTCGGCACGTTCCACGCCAACGACGACGGGCGCATCTCGCGGCGCTGTCCCAGAGCCTGGGCCACGCGGCCACCGGCGACGAGCTGTCCCGCATGATGGACATTGTTTTAGTGCGATTAATCGGTCGACTGTAAATCGGACATTGTTTTGCAAATCTCAGATTCCCAACACTAAAATACGCTACATTCAACACTAAAACAATATTTGACAGAAGTGTTACATTGATTTCTAGCTTTTGAATCCTCGTAAAATGACAAACAAAATAGGGCAATAATACATATTCCGATAAAGGTCCACAAAACATAAACAGACATAGTTTTTGCCAACATAGTGCGATGAATAGTTCTAATTTATCGGTACATTCCCGATAAATCGCTTGTCAGAACAATATATCGGTCCAAAAGATAAACGGCAAAGATAAGGCATAATCATATCGGTCACCCCCCTATTAGCGATAAATCAGAAGATTAATCGGTGAATCGGAAGATTTCTTGAACAGTGATTTATATAAGAGCAACTCTAGCAGACCCTGCAAAAAACGCAAACCCGTAAAACTCCGGCGAGTAAGCGGGCTCGGCCCATTTTTCCGGCCAGAACAGAGCCCGCATACTCGCCCGGCTCGCAATTTTTTTTGCCGCGGCCCGCAAACCGCACGCCCCGACCGCTATAACTGCGGTTCCACTAATAGAAAAAGGGTCAAATCTGAGACACATTAGTGCCGGTTTGATTTTGAGCCGGCACTAATGTGTCCATTAGTGCCGGTTCCAACGGCTAGTCGGCCGCTCTGATTAGTACCGGTTCGTGGCGAACCTTTAGTACCGGTTCGTGCCACGAACCGGTACTAAGATTGTGGTGGCAGGATGTTGTCAGTCTGGGGCCCCTCCAGCACCTGTACATAAACCCTTCGTCCACCCGAGCTCGCTTTGTTCTTCCCCCTTCCCGTCACTTCCTCTGTTCTTCCCGTCTCTTCCTCGATCTCATCACAAATTTTACCCAAAATTTGTCAAGATTTGAAGGCCCCCATCCATCCAAATGATCACAAAGGTTAGCAATTTCGTCCTTTCATCTCTCGTTGCTAGATTAGCTCTTGCAATGCTTTGTATAGTGATTAATTTGTGAGTTTAGTAATTTGGGAGGAATTATATGTGCTAGTATTTGATTTATATGCAATTTGAGGTCAAAAATAACACTTAGTTTGCATATGTAGGTGTGGTTTACTTAGTGCCTTTTAAATCTCCGTCGTAACCACCATCGATCGCCCACACCGTCCCGTCGCCGGCACCACCTTGTGGTGAGGCTCTTGTTCATGAATGTTTTACATTACCAAATTGATGTTTGTGTGATTTGGATATATAGTTACTCATATAGTTATCTTACCCGTACGTTGTTTGTTATATATAGTGCCATGGTTTTGATATCCGTCCCCGTCGGCCCTCGTCCTTGTTATGATTCGGATGTGGTATATTTTCTTTTAAAACTAGTTGTTGCATTTTGTGTTTATGACAAATTATGCCCATCAAGTTGACATATATAGATATTTTTATCTAGGAGGTATTTGAACCAGAAATTCCAACCGACCCTATTGTCGAGAGGTTAAATTTAGTTGAAAGAGAAAACGAGTATTTGAAAGAAAAATTAAAAAGAATTGAGGAGGAGAAGATGGAATTGGAGTTGCATGTTGCCTATGTCATCGATGATCACAAGATCAAGATGAAGAAAATGCGGTTGAAGATTAGAAAGATTAGAAAATATGCCATTGATAGTGTGGCTTGGTATCATTATGCCGTTGGATCAATTGTTACCTTAGTTGCGATCTTGATCGCATTTGTTGTTGCATTTAAATTCTTTAGCTAGAGAGTTATTTGTATGTTGCATTTAATTAAGTGTTGTATATGAACTTTATGTATGAACTTGTATTAATTTGGTCTATTCGGTGTTGTGTAATGTAGATGAGCCGACAATGGATGTATGATGACCGATGCTCTCCCGAGTTCATTAATGGCGTGCATACTTTTCTGCTTGCCGCTGAGGCAAACAAGCGGGCGGATGATTTTATGCCTTATCCATGTGCTGGCTGTAAGAATGGTCACAATTACTCTACGTCAAGAACCATTCACGTCCACCTATTTGAGTCCAGTTTCATGCCCCACTATAATGTTTGGACCAAGCACGGGGAAAGAGGGGTTATGATGGAAGATAATGAAGAAGAAGAGGGTGACGACATCTATCCTGACCATGGGTTCCCTGAATACGATGATACAACAATAGGGGAAGAAGCTGAGCCGGCAATGCAGGAAGAAGTTGAAGAAGAGGCATCAGATGAGCCCGCTGATGATCTCGGTCGGGCCATTGCCGATGCAAAGAGAAACTGCGCAAGTGATTTGGAGAGGAAGAAGGTGCAGCGCATGTTAGAGGATCACAAGAAATTATTATACCCGAATTGCGAAGCTGACAAAAAAAGTTGGGCACCACACTGGAATTGCTGCAATGGAAGGCAGAGAATGGTGTATCTGTCAAGGGATTTGGAAAGTTGCTGGTAATGATAAAGAATATGCTTCCAAAGGACAACGAGTTGCCCGAGAATACGTATGAAGCAAAGAAGGCTGTCTGCCCTCTAGGGTTAGAGGTGCAGAAGATACATGCATGCCCTAATGACTGCATCCTCTACCGCGGTGAGTACGAGTATTTGAACACTTGCCCGGTATGCGGTGCATTGCATTATAAGATCAGTCGCGATGACCCTGGTGATGTCGAGGGCGAGCGCCGCAGGAAGAAGATTCCTGCCAAGGTGATGTGGTATGCTCCTATAATACTATGGTTGAAATGTTTGTTCAAAAACAAAGAGCATGCGAAGGTGATGCGGTGGCACGGAGAAGACCGTAAGAAAGACGAAAAGTTGAGAGTACCCGCTGACGGTTCGCAGTGGAGAAAAATCGAGAGAAAGTACAGGGAGGAGTTTGCAGGTGACCCAAGGAACGTATGGTTTGGTCTAAGCGCAGATGGCATTAATCCTTTTGGGGAGCAGAGCAGCAACCATAACACGTGGCCTGTGACTCTACGTTTGTATAACCTTCCTCCTTGGTTGTGCATGAAGCGGAAGTTCATTATGATGCCAGTGCTCATCCAAGGCCCTAAGCAACCCGGCAACGACATTGATATGTACCTAAGGCCATTAGTTGAAGAACTATTACAGCTGTGGAATGGAACAGGTGTACGTGCGTGGGATGAGCAAGGACAGGAAGAATTTGATCTAAAGGCGTTGCTGTTCGTGACCATCAATGATTGGCCTGCTCTCAGTAACCTTTCAGGACAGACAAACAATGGAAACCGCGGATGCACGCACTGTTTGGATGATACCGACAATATATATTTGGAGAGTTGTAGGAAGAATGTGTACCTGGGACATCGTCGATTTCTTCCGAACAGGCATCCCGTAAGAAATAAAGGCAAGCATTTCAAAGGTGAGGCGGATCATCGGACGAAGCCTCGCCACCGTACTGGTGCTGATGTACATGATATGGTCAAGGATTTGAAGGTAATCTTTGGAAAGGGTCCTGGCGGACAACCTGTTCCAAAGGACGCTGACGAACGCGCACCCATGTGGAAGAAGAAATCTATATTTTGGGACCTGCCATATTGGAAAGACCTAGAGGTCCACTCCGCAATCGACGTGATGCATGTGACGAAGAATCTTTGCATGACCCTGCTTGGCTTCTTGGGCGTGCATGGGAAGACAAAAGAGACCTCCGCAATCGATGTGATGCACGTGACGAAGAATCTTTGCGTGACCCTGCTTGGCTTCTTGGGCGTGCATGGGAAGACAAAAGATACACCAGAGGCACGGGAGGACTAGCAACATATGCACGGAAAAGATGGCATACATCAGGGTCCGGCCAGCTACGCTCTTACCAAAGAAGAGAAGGAAATCTTCTTTGAATGCCTGCTTAGCATGAAGGTACCGTCTGGCTTCTCGTCGAATATAAAGGGAATAATAAATATGGCAGAGAAAAAGTTCCAGAACCTAAAGTCTCATGACTGCCACGTGATTATGACGCAACTTCTTCCGGTTGCATTGAGGGGGCTTCTACCGAAAAACGTTCGATTAGCCATTATGAAGCTATGTGCATTCCTCAATGCAATCTCTCAGAAGGTAATCGATCCAGAAATCATACCAATGTTACAGAATGATTTGGTGCAATGTCTTGTCAGTTTCGAGTTGGTGTTCCCACCATCCTTCTTCAACATCATGACACACGTCCTAGTTCACCTTTGCGAAGAGATTAACATTTTGGGTCATGTATTTCTACACAATATGTTCCCCTTTAAGAGGTTCATGGGAGTCTTGAACAAATATGTTCATAGCCGTGCTAGGCCAGAAGGAAGCAACGCGAAGGGCCATGAAAATGAGGAGGTCATTGAGTTTTGTATTGACTTTATTTCTGACCTTAAGCCGATTGGTGTTCCTGAATCGCGGCATAAGGGCAGACTGGATGGAAAAGGCACGCTAGGAGGGGATCAAATAATATGTATGAATGGGCATTCTCTCACTGAAGCACACTACACAGTTCTACAGAATTCCGCCTTGGTGGCTCCGTATATGGAGGAACACAAGAATTTTCTACACTCCAAACACCCGGAGAAGTATGACGACTGGATTACACGTGAACAAATGAGGACTTTCGCCGGTTGGTTGCAGAAACGTGCCATGCATGATGGCGATATTGAAGATGACTTGTACTCGCTGTCCCAGTTACCATCTTCGAATATAATGACTTTCAAAGGGTGCCAGATAAATGGGAATACATTTTACACGATCGCCCAAGATAAGAAGAGTACCAACCAAAATAGTGGTGTCCGCTTTGATGCAACAACCAGCACGAGAAAGGAAACATATTATGGTTACATAGAGGACATATGGGAACTTTACTATGGAGGTGGTTTGAAGGTCCCTTTGTTTCGGTGCAAATGGGTCAATATGACACAAGGCGGGGTAACGAAAGACCCGTAGTAAGGAATGACAACAGTGGATCTCAACAATCATGCGTATGTAGAAGAACCATTTGTCCTAGCCAATGATGTGGCGCAGGTTTTTTATGTGAAAGACATGTCTACCAGGCCGAGAAAAAGAAAAGATAAGGAAGCGAATGGATCATACGATGAGCCAAAGCGCCACATAGTTCTTTCAGGGAAAAGAAACATCGTGGAAGTGGACACTACAAAAAAAAGACACAACAACAACAACAACAAAGCCTTTAGTCCCAAACAAGTTGGGGTAGGCTAGAGGTGAAACCCATAAGATCTCGCAACCAACTCATGGCTCTGGCACATGGATAGCAAGCTTCCACGCACCCCTGTCCATAGCTAGCTCTTTGTCGATACTCCAATCCTTCAGGTCTCTCTTAACGGACTCCTCCCATGTCAAAATCGGTCGACCCCGCCCTCTCTTAACATTCTCCGCACGCTTTAGCCGTCCGCTATGCACTGGAGCTTCTGGAGGCCTGCGCTGAATATGCCCAAACCATCTCAAACGATGTTGGACAAGCTTCTCCTCAATTGGTGCTACCCCAACTCTATCTCGTATATCATCATTCCGGACTCGATCCTTCCTCGTGTGGCCACACATCCATCTCAACATACGCATCTCCGCCACACCTAACTGTTGAACATGTCGCCTTTTAGTCGGCCAACACTGCGCGCCATACAACATTGCGGGTCGAACCGCCGTCCTGTAGAACTTGCCTTTTAGCTTTTGTGGCACTCTCTTGTCACAGAGAATGCCAGAAGCTTGGCGCCACTTCATCCATCCGGCTTTGATTCGATGGGTCACATCTTCATCAATACCCCCATCCTCCTGCAACATTGACCCCAAATACCGAAAGGTGTCCTTCCGAGGTACCACCTGGCCATCAAGGCTAACCTCCTCCTCCTCACAGCTAGTAGTACTGAAACCGCACATCATGTACTCGGTTTTAGTTCTACTAAGCCTAAACCCTTTTGATTCCAAGGTTTGTCTCCATAACTCTAACTTCCTATTTACCCCCGTCCGACTATCGTCAACTAGCACCACATCATCCGCAAAGAGCATACACCATGGGATATCTCCTTGTATACCCCTTGTGACCTCATCCATCAGCAATGCAAAAAGATAAGGGCTCAAAGCTGACCCCTGATGCAGTCCTATCTTAATCGGGAAGTCATCGGTGTCGACATCACTTGTTCGAACACTTGTCACAACATTATTGTACATGTCCTTGATGAGGGTAATGTACTTTGCTGGGACTTTGTGTTTCTCCAAGGCCCACCACATGACATTCCGCGGTATCTTATCATAGGCCTTCTCCAAGTCAATGAACACCATATGCAAGTCCTTCTTATGCTCCCTATATCTCTTCATAAGTTGTCGTACCAAGAAAATGGCTTCCATGGTCGACTTCCTAGGCATGAAACCATCCGTGACACATCCGTGACATTTTGGGCCGAACGAATTTTTTTCCTGTCATACATATGACACTTCTATGACGATCATTGTGACAAAACCCGGTATCATCATAGATGTGGTGGGCTCCTACTTCTATGACAAAAAATCATGATAGAAAATGGGATTTTCGTCCTGGGCGGGCCGGAGACGCAGCTGCATGACATTCTTTGGGCCGTCCATGATGGAAAAAACCGTGGTAGAAGCGAGGGGGAGTAAAATTTCGGGGAGTTGCCGGTTACGGTGGGAGGTCGGGGGCCGAGCGATGCGCGTTTCTCTCGTACACGTACGCGCGTGTGTGAGAGGCGTTGGCTCTAACTGAACCCAAGCGAGGCATTGGGCTCTAACTGAACCCGAGTGATTGCACTGCAGGCTACGCGTTACTGAACTCGAGCGATCGATCGATGGCTGTTAACTGAACCCGATGGAGCGATTCCTTCGCTACCGCTGCTAACTGAAGCCGATCGATTGGATGAACAGTGAGCGTTGCAGGAGGGGGGGGGTTGAATGAACAGTGAGCGGTGGCGTTGCCTCTGGATGAACAGGACCCCGTGGTGTGGAGGGCTGGATGAACAGTAGACGGTGGAGGGGTGGCCATGGAGGGGTGGTTG
Source organism: Triticum aestivum (assembly GCF_018294505.1). Lineage (NCBI taxonomy): Eukaryota > Viridiplantae > Streptophyta > Magnoliopsida > Poales > Poaceae > Triticum > Triticum aestivum. The sequence goes on from NC_057804.1 coordinate 7,042,965, forward strand.
AACAGGACCCCGTGATGTGGAGGGCTGGATGAACAGTAGATGGTGGAGGGGTGGATGAACAGTAGACGGTGGAGGGGTGGTTGAAGAGTAGCCAGT